>NC_143193.1:13670000-13970000 GCF_051530095.1 Phoenix dactylifera
CAACTAAAGAAGAATTCAGATTTAAGTATTGAAATCAATCAAAAGAACAAATCTTGGTCTAAGTCAACATCCACCATCGGAATTTTACAACTGATCATTGATGCAAAGATATCAATTTGCACTTTGAATGTCCACCGATAGAAATATTTTTCTATCTCTTCTTAGTTATAGTTAATTAAAAACAAGCGATCTAATTAACCCTAACTACTAAACAACCCATGACAAGCGCTAAAGGTTTAATCTAGTAGCAGCCTTAAGAATTAGAGAGATCGATGAAACTAAACAACACAAACACAAACGGTTGCATTTGATTTAGCCAAGTATTCTTCCTAAGATCTGAAAATTTCTGACGCAGCAAATTATTAGATCTTAGTTGCTTCACAGATTAGAGGAATCAAACAATTACGGATTTGATATCTAACCTAGCAGTAGATTGCAACGAATAATAAACTAGTAGGCCTCCTAGTCATTAAACAAAAATAATCATGAAAATATGCACAGAAGGACATTCGACATCAAAGCATGAATTGAACAATGAAAACAAATTCAGATCTCACAGTTTTATTGATTCCGAGGCTTCTGTTTTCTTAGACCAATAAAAGCTTTAGCCACGCAGAGCCATGGATGCAAACTTCCAAGGAGAAAAGAGAAAGAGGAGTCCTCCAAGAGAAAAGAGAAAGAGCCCCCTTTCAACGATTAATTACTATTGCTATAAAACAAGCTCTAAAATCATCTAATCTAATGACTTCTCCTGGCGAGCGAGAACAAGTCCTAAGGTAAGCTCATGGCGATTCAGCCATGGGTTAGGGAAAGCTCTCTCGTGAGCAAAAGAGAGAGTCGGTGAGAGTTCCTAATCAGAAAAGGGAAAGAGCACATCCCCTTTCTTTCACCTTTATCCCTTCCAAAAAAATCTCCTAACAAATATTCAAATCTGACTAATTACGAAAAATAAAATAAAGTCCTAATATAACCAGGAAAGTGGTGTTTCCAGCTAGGATTTTCGTGCATCAAATCTGGAAACTTCTGAAAATTGACCGAGTCAAATCCACATATTGCAGGCTAAGGACGTGCAGCAACTTCGAGACCAATTTTGACCTTGATAAAGTCAGTATCTATCAAAACTCAAAACATGAAAGTTGTAGAGCGGTTTCTTGGCATTCCACAGCATCTTGAATCATCTCAATCAGAGCTCGGATGAGAAAGTTATGCTTATATTACGAAGCAATATCGAAACTGTCCAAAATTATCCAATTAGCTTCGTTTTTTACTTAACGCTTCCATTTGCATCCTAAATCAAAATATAAGAATAATGAGTACATTTAGGCATAAAATAAGTATACAAGACTAAATATTAAGAAAGAAAAATATGACATTTTGTATTCTCATCAAGACTCTATTGAATTCATTGCGGTCTAAGGCACAATAAAGCACATTCATTGCTTTGGCATTTAGTTGTGTCTTCCTTATATCATTGTCATCCCAATCTTTTTCAAGTTTGGGTATAGTAATATCATCTACAAAAGTTGAAAGAATGTATGGTCCATTAACTATGGTGCTCCAAATCTCATAGTCTTGAGCTTGGATAAATATCCTCATCCTAGCCTTCCAATAGGTGTAGTCGGTTCCATTGAAGAATGGAGATCTATGGGTGGATTGCCCCTCAATAAGAGAAGATCCAAATGGGGTTGTCATTTTGATCTTTTACTCTTTTAATATAAGAGTTTCCGCTCTGATACCACTTGTTGCCCAAGAAGACAACCCAAGAGGAGGGGGGGTGAATTGGGTTTTAAGTAATTATTGCAAATAAAAACTTAATGAGTAACTAATTAAATCTTATTGCAAGCGGATTAATTAGTTTACTAGATGTAGTGAATGAAGGGGATGAAAGAGACAATGAACCAATCACAAACACAAGAGATTTTATAGTGGTTCGGAGCTACACTTGGGAGTTCACTATAATCCCTGGGATTACAGCCGGTTGTTTTACAAGTTCACAACCCAACTTGTTGTTTTACGAGATCACAACGAACTCGGTCGGTTTTCACAGGCTCACCGACTAGAACCATCCGATTATTTTCCTGGGATCACAATCGAACCCTTACACCATTGGTTTTAACTTCGGATCACCAACCAACCTTAACACCCTTGATTCAATCCCCTAATTGAATCAAGTAAGAGAAATAGTTTGGAAAGAGTACAGGGATAGCTTCTTAAAAAATAAATATGAACAATATGAATAAAGTAGAGTTAGAAGCCCTCAAACAGATTTTGGAAGAGGAAGAAGGGTTTCTCGAACTCTAAGACTCCTCTTTGAGTGTGCTGAAGATTTGCTGTCAGAAGGGGAGCCTTGAATGCGAGGAAAAGAGTTTGTAGGATGGAGTTCAATGTACTTCTTCCTTCTTTCTCTTGTATTTACTCTTGAGAGCCTTTGATAGTTGGAAAACCCTTTTTATTTGAATGGAATAACTCTCTCTGTCTCTACTTTTGTTTTTTGTGGCTATTTATGCAGTCCTTTTTGAAATATAGTCGTTAGACCCTGATTTGTAACCGTTCTATACAGTCTGCACATCCTGACAGTATGTCCGTTCAGATCGGAGTCGACTCGCGTGATCTGGAGTCGACTCGCCTGTTGCAGGAGTCGACTCATGCTTTACTGGAGACGACTCGGCAACTGTTCAGGATTTGAATTAAAGTGCTATCCCAACCTAGAGTCGACTCGGACCAAACCTGGAGTCGACTCACCAATGTCTGGAGTTGACTTGGCACTTTTGGAGATGGCTCGTTCTCAGGGTTCCAGAGATCTTTCTTTCGGGTTTACTCCCTTGAGTCGACTCGGATTCTCTTGGAGTCGACTTGGCTTTCAGAGCCCGAAATCTCGATCCTCTGTCTGTTGACCTGAGCTGTCTCGGAGTCGACTCGCACTTTGTTGGAGTCGACTCGGCTCTCAGAGACAGAAAAACTGTTTCTCTGTGTTTTGAGTTGAACTGTCTCGGAGTCGACTCGCACTTTGTTGGAGTCGACTCGGCTCTTAGAGACCGAAAAACTGTTCCTCTATGTTTTAGTCTTGCTTTCCTCTGAGAGTCGTCTTGGACATAACTAGGAGTCGACTCGCCAAACTTCGGAGTCGACTCGTAACATTCTGGAGTCGACTCGATTGCAGGGTCTGAAATACCTAGTTCTGTCTTTCTTCTGTTATCCTTTGGAGTCGATTCAGAAACGTCGGGAGTTGACTCGGCAACTATCGGAGTCGACTCGAACCCTTCTAGAGTCGACTCCTGACAGGGTCTGAAAATCCTCTTTCTATTCTGCTGTCTGTTTTCAGTCGGAGTCGACTTGCAGTGTGCCAGAGTCGACTCGAGCCTGTGCCAGAACATTTGAAACACTTGGAGTCGACTCGTAATCCTCTAGAGTCGACTCGAGTTTCAGCCTTTGACTTAAGCTGATTTCCACATGCACTCAAAAGAAGATTCTCACAGATTTTGCCTGAGATACTAGATTGAATTCATTAGTATAACATAAAATATACTCAAATATTTTGGTCTCATCAAAATCAAATTGGGGTATTATCAATCACTCCACATAAAAGTATTCAGCACGGAGAAAGTTTTTGGTTGGTTTATCTGAAAACCAACTGGGTTGTCTGTGAGCCCGGAAAAATAAACTGTGTAAAGTTTTTGGTTGGTTTATTTGAAAACCAACTGGGTTGTTTGTTGGGAATTGTATCCTAAATGTCAATCGTCAGCATATTGATGATTGAATTTTGTAAATGAATTGACAAATTAATAAAGTATTATTTGGCATTATTTATCATTTCATCTTCAAATGAACTCTTATATGATGAAGTCCTTAGGACTTATGTTATGATAAAGGAGGATTTATCTTTAAGTCCTTAAACTTGTTCGCGACCAAATGATATGTTGTTACTAGGACGACAATATTATCGAGATTAGGTCATTGCGTGACATATACGTTGGTTGTCCTCTTAACCAAGGAGTGTGAAGACACTGGTATGCCATACAGGTGAAGTGTAGGAGTATATTTTACTGAACGTGACCAATTCCGGAATGCTCTACTATCAAGAGCTGTTCCGAGTGGATATGCGTATAAGTTTGGCCCTCTGACCTGAGATCGCAACCTGTGACTAGCAAGCAACTCACTGTACTTTGGTATCAGACTACCTGAATTTTTAATTCAGTGACGAAAGGTCACTGGGTGCAATCAAGTACTTACATAGTCAGTTATGAGTCGAGATGAAATTGACCCCTCCTGGAAATAGGAGATAATGTCTTGTGATTAATTTAGCAAAACCTTGGCCAGGGTAATCCCAGTGAGGAGTCACGGGATATCTAAAGTTAATCACATAATGGATGTACTAATTATAGGGTTGACAGTGAGCTCTAAGTCATCCTGACATTAGGAGTCAAAGGGATTAAATTATACAGTAACCAAAGTCCAGGGTTCCAGAATATTTGCTTCGCATATATTCGGCATATCCAGACGTCGGATACCATTGCTAGATGGTCACATCGATTAGTATTGAAAGATGTTCCTATACTACCGGCTTAGGTTCGAACCTATGAGGTCACATGCATAGAAGTTTCTAGGTTGATCAAATGGCTGATTGATGATTAAGAATCATTAACGGATAATTTGGTCAATTCGATTGACAAATTATCCTAAGCAAAAGTTGCATTAAAATAATTATTGAATTATTGGAGGATTAATTAGCAATTAGATTGCTAATGAACTCAATTTGATTGAGTAATTGGGCTTAGGTTGAGCCAAATTGAATAGGATTCAATTTGGGTTGCATCAGGGTTTGATCTAATTGGATTGGGTTCAACCCAAGTAGATTGAGCTTGACCCAATTGATGGGACTTGACCCAATTGGATTGGGCTTGATCCAAATCAATTAGAAGACCTTATTTGATGAGGATTATGAGTCCAAATAATCAGAATTGGATAAGAAGAAGAATTCCTAAATTTTAGGAACCCATCCTTATCTTCTTGAAGAAGAATGACACCTTAATTTATCCCTAATATTTTCTACACCTATCCTCTTTATTTTTGGCCAAAAATTGGTATGAAAGAGAGAAGGCATGGGGCTATATTTTCTAAAAAAATGGCACCTTAAATCTTTCTATAAAGATTTAAATGAATTTCCTAATTTGTAGGGATTGCATGGCGCATGAAATAGGGTGGTCTACGGCTGAACTTTGGACGCATGAATTCCTATACTTTAGGGATCCAAAATGCACAAAATTTAGATATGTTTATCTCCTCTTAGCTTCCAAACCACTAGAATTTTTTGAGAATTTTATCAGCGAAATTAGTTGGCTAAATTAGGTATTAGGCGTGGGGTGGTCTTTTGGCTATAAAAGACCCCCATGCCTTGGGTTCAAGATATACCATATTTAGAGGTTTCAAAAAATTCTGAAAAAATTCTATGAGGGCCTCCATCCCTTCTTCTCCTTCTTCCTCACATCCATTCTCCATCTCCTTGAAGAACAATCAAAGGTTGAGTGTTTAGAAGGAGAAAGCTTCAGCCATTGCAACGTTCCTGCGCGAGCTAGCACTCCCGCGGAAGATGATCTACCTAGGGCTTCGCGTGTACTTCTCATAGAGGCCATTCGTGTGCGTGGCTGCGAAGTCAAGGATCAGATCCACAAGTTTCTTCTATCATAAAAAGTATTAATTCCACATCAATATTTTATTTTGGAGTCAGGGTCTAGGTCTGATTTTCCGAGGTTTTATCCTCCTTTGGGGCTCCTCACGGAGTTATCTCCAGAATCTATTCGATGGATATTCGAAGATTAATCGGAATAGAGTGTTTACCTTTCAGATCTGATAATTAATCATGCATGAATATTTTAGCATAATTGTTTAAACGATTCCGGTATAATCCTATGTGTTCTTAAGGTGCTGATTTCTAGATTTGATCTTGTAAGCATGCATGAATTAAATTGTTTGATTTGGTTTTTCCGCTGCATTTTAAAACTTAAAAAGAACTACGTATGGCTTGATCCCCCTTATGAAGGGGTACGTAGGCAACCCGATCAGGTTCAGCCATGGTTTTAAAAAAAAAATTCAGCATGCTTAATACCGAAGAACCTAGGAATCACTTTCATTGTTTGTGAGCCCGAAAAAATAAACGGTGACAGGTTTTCGGTTGGTTGCATGGAAAAACTGACTGGGTTTCTGATTGTGCGTCCGGAAAACAATCAAGCAGTAATCTACTGGGTTATAATGAAATCTCAAGCTTGGCTTGAGGAGTGGATGTAGGTGTTGGGAGTGCACCGAACCACTATAAATTCTTGTGTTTGTGTGTGGCTTGTCTCTTTTCTTCTACCGCATGTTTCTAACTATTTTTTCTCACCTTATTTACTGCTTTATTTGTGCTACTTTAATTCCGCTGCTAGATCTTCGAGTTATCAAAAGTTTTCAGTGAGTCATTGTTAGAACCCGCCTATGCCGCAGAAAATTTTTTAGAAATTCAGATGCAGCAGAAGAGGCATGCGCGGGATCAACCGTTCATCGCATGAACGTTTTTCAAAAACCGTTCGTAGATAGATAAGGATTAAAAACTTTATAAAATATTAAGAAGATCAGATCTTCACCTTGTGCGGATAGATGATTACCGCAAACTGATGATCGTGGTTTCGGATGAAGATTCGCTTGAAGCCGCACACGTGTCCGGCCTCTACGGGTATCCACGCAAAGCAGAAATCGGTCCAAGCTTTTTGTCTCTCCGGGGTGCTAGCTTCCTTGCAGAGACAACTTTGATGGCTGATCACCTCCCTTTCAACCAACCCTTGAATGCTAGAGGGAGGAGGAAGAAGATGAAGGGATCAAGGGAGAAGATCCAAAAGGCTAGATGCAGCCTTTGCTTTCCCTTGCGTTGGATCCCAAACGGAGGAGGAAGAAGAGGGCCGCCAACACTTCCTTTTTGCTTCCCTTGCTTGCGGCTGAAAACCAAGGAGAAGGAGGAGGAGGCCACGGCTGAAAAGAGGAGGACTTCTATGCCCTAGGGTGCCGCCCCTCACCTCCTTTTAAAGGCATCTAGGGCTCCTACAATTTAGGAGCCCTTGATCTTTTACCAAGAGGGGCGCCGGCCCCTCTTGTGTTGCCGCACCAAGGAAGAAAAGGAGGAGGGGCGTGAGCCCCTCCTTCTTGTGTTGCCTAAGGAGGATTAGGATGTCCCTATTTGGTTTATTCCTAATCCAATTAGGGTTGAACCAAATCATGAATCAATTGGGTTCAATCTATGCTAGTCCTCATCCAATTAGAACTTGAAGGAACCGTGACTCAATTGAACTCTTCAGTCCTAACCCAATTAGGAGTCATATTGATTCATTACATTAATAATTAATTAGGACTTATTTAATTTTAGTCCTAATCTAATTAGGACTCTAATTTGAATCCGAAGTCCTAATCCGATTAGGACTCGGGGAATCCTACTCCAAGTAGGAATCCAAATTTAATTCAAAACTCCTAATCTAATTAGGATTGTAGGAATCCTACTTCAAGTAGGAATCTCAGTCCTACTCCAAATAGGATTTCCAGTCCTAATCCAATTAGGACTCTAGGAATCCTACTCGAAGTAGGATTTGTGTTTAAGTCCAATTAATTAATTCCATTGTTCCTTCTTCAACTAATTATCAATCGAATTGATTATTTGTGATTCCTAATCACGATTCAACCATCGGATCGGTCAATGCCTCTAGTGTGTGTGACCCCATAGGTTCTATTCTGACTGGTAGTGAGATATATTGTGATCTCTATCACAATATCATTGAAAACTTCTTTCAATGGGTCGGAACGATTCCAACTCTACTCATTAGGGTTTATCGATCATCGAGATAATCCCTGTGAGTCCCACCATCCACCAGTGACACCTAGCAGCATGTAGTGGCTATCCAGCAGAATAGAATAGTGAACCTCTAGGTGCAGTTATCGTGTGATACAGTCCTTCTATCGTGGATCCCTACAGGGCGGAAGTCATGGACAACTCGTCAAACCCCATCGCCTATCATATGTCAAGATTTATTCGACTCAAGCTTGAGAGTGGAAAACTCTTTCTCCACTGTTTTTACTGTTTCGGCCGAGGTCTTACGAACTCAGTCTCATAAATCATATAGGATCTCTCCTTATCTACCAAGGTCGATAGATTCCATATAGGTGCATATACCCTACTCCTACAGTGAACCTATTGCAACCAATCTACACTGCATGGACCCATATGGCTAGAGACCATGTATGTGTGCAGTCAAACTACAATAACCTCAATGTGAGCAGCCGAAGCCTCGCAGGTCAAAGGACCAGTCACACTACTGCAATATCAAGCAAGTCACTGACGAGTGGATAGACATCCAACTTACTTCTTATCTTGGTCACGCTCAGTACCCTTGTTCTCTAACAAGCACCTGCACTATCACTTCAGTGTCCCTACACTGTGGACTCGAGTCTCGTCCATCCGTAATGAAAGTGATGTGTTGTGGAGTGATTGATTAAAACCCCATTTGATTTTGATGAGCTCAAAGCATTTGAGTATATCTTTTGATTACTAATGAATTCAATTGAGTGTTTCAGTGAAAATCCTGTCTAAGTGTCCCAAGACTTGGTTCATAATTTTTGGATAAGTTAAGGAGTCTGTTTGAACCAATGTCTGAGACTCGAGTCGACTCCCGAGTATCACGAGTCGACTCCAAGCGTATCAAGTTCACTGGCACGAGCTCGAGTCGACTCCAGATAAGTACGAGTCGACTCCGACTGAGAACAGACAGAAGAACAGAAAGCTTTAACTCAGAACCTGTCAGCGAGTCGACTCCCGAAGTGCGCGAGTCGACTCCGATGTTCACCGAGTCGACTCCAAGGAAGTAAGAGTCGACTCCAAGCAGTCACAGGCAGAAAAGTCAGAGAACAGTTTTCGGGTCTGAGATTCGAGTCGACTCCAGTGGAACGCGAGTCGACTCCGATAGGTGGCAAGTCGACTCCAGAGAAAGCAAGAGTCGACTCTCAGCGGTACACAAAGAAAAAGTCAGAGAGCATTTTATGGACTCTGAGATTCGAGTCGACTCCCGCAATACGCGAGTCGACTCCAAGACACCGCGACCCCAAGACAGACAGAAAACCAAGTTACTGCCTCTGAGATTCGAGTCGACTCCCAGACAGCTCGAGTCGACTCCAAGACAAGCTTCACGTCAAAAGGCAGAAGACCAACTTTCGGAAACTGAGAGCCGAGTCGACTCCAAGGAAGTTCGAGTCGACTCCAAGACTGGATGAGCCAAAAGACAGAGAATCGGGAGTTCGGGCTCTGAGATTCGAGTCGACTCCCAGGACAGTCGAGTCGACTCGAGTGGACAAAATTCAAATTTGGATCCACGGACTACAGAGGATGAGCCGACTCCAAAATTGCCAGGTCAGCGCCAGAAGTTGGCGAGTCGACTCCGGGTCAAGACGAGTCGACTCCCAGTCAAGACAGCAACTTTAATTCAAACTGGGAACAGTTGCCGAGTCGACTCCGGAAAAGCTCGAGTCGACTCCTGCTACAGCCGAGTCGACTCCTGATCGCGCGAGTCGACTCCAACCCACCAACGGTCACATTGTCAGGCTGCGCAGAGTGTGCAGAACGGCCAGAAAAAGCAGAGTAACGGCTAGTTTCCGTGGGGGTTGACTTAAATAGCCACAGAAGACTGTAGCAAGGTAGAGAACAACCATTCCACTCCAACTAATCAAGCACTCAAGCTCTGCAACATGCTCTTCAACGAAAAAGAGGAAGATCTGCATTTACTGCTTCCAACTACATCTTCCCAGCAATTAAAGCCTCCTTCTCCTGCATTCAAGTCGACTACTCTTTCAAGAGGAGACCAGAAGTTTAAGAAGCCATTCCTCATCTCCATTCTAAAAGCGTTTGAGGCTTCTTAACTTCATTCATTGTTCATATTGTTTTCATCTGCTTTTTGAGAAGCTCATTTTCTGTTTTCTTTCTACAACTTGTATTTACTTAGTTCAATCGGGGATTGAATCAAGGGGATTGAGGTTGGTTGGTGAGCCGAGTTAAAACCAACGTGTGTAAGGGTTTGATTGTGATCCCGGGAAAACAATCGGGGCGGTTCTAGTCGGTGAGCCTGGAAAAACCGACCGAGTTCGTTGTGAGCTCGTAAAACAACAAGTTTGGTTGTGAGCTTGGAAAACAACCGGCTGTAATCCAAGGGGGTTATAGTGAATTCCCAAGTGAGACTTGGGGAGTGGACGTAGGAGCAAGGGTTAGCTCCGAACCACTATAAAACCTTGTGTTTGTGTTGGATTGTCTCTATTCTTCTTCCCCTCACATCACTCACAGCACTTAGCATTAATTAGATAACTTGCAATAGTTTTTAATTAGTCAACCACATCGTTTTAATTATTCAAATTATTTTAAAACCCAATTCACCCCCCCCCCCTCTTGGGTTGTCTATCTGGGCAACAAGTGGTATCAGAGCCTAAACTCTTCTACCCAAGAGTAAAAGATCGAAATGACAATCCCATTTGGATCTTCCCACATTGAGGGTCAGTCCACCCAAAGACCCCCATTCTTTAATGGATCCGACTACTCATATTGGAAGGCTAGGATGAGAATATTCATCCAAGCCCAAGACTATGAGATGTGGACCATTGTAGTAAATGGGCCATACATCCCATCCATATATGTAGAGGATGTCACGGTACCCAAACTAGAAAAGGATTGGGATGAACATGATATGAGAAAGGCACAACTAAACTCTAAAGCTATGAATGTGCTTTATTGTGCCTTAGATAGAAATGAATTCAATAGGATCTCAACTTGCAATTCTGCAAAAGAGATTTGGGACAGACTTGAAGTGACCCATGAGAGCACGAATCAAGTCAAAGAATCCAAAATAAATATTTTGGTTCATAAGTATGAACTATTTAAAATGGATTCTAATGAAACAATCACATGCATGTTCACTAGGTTTACTGACATTGTCAATGGCCTAAAAAGCCTTGGCAATAACTATACTAACAGTGAGCTTGTCAGGAAAATCCTTCGTTGTCTACCAAGGTCATGGGAAGCTAAAGTGACGGCAATCCAAGAAGCCAAGGACTTGAACAAGTTACCACTTGAGGAGCTTCTTGGATCCCTAATGACGCACGAGCTAACCATGAAGCAACACAACGAGGAGGAGTCCTCCCACAAGAAAAAGGTAATAGCTCTTAAGTCTACTTCATCTAACAAGGACTTGTCTTGCAGTAGCAGCAGTGACGAAGAAGAGAATGAGGAAGATGATGGTGAGGCTCTTCTTGTGCGCAAGTTCAAGAAATTCATCAACCACAAGAAGTCCTATCATCAAAGGAGAGGCCCCTCAAATTCCTACCGCAAGGACAAAGGTAAGGAAAGGGAAAATGAGGGGATTGGGTGTTACGAGTGCAAGAAGCCGGGTCACATAAGAGCTGAGTGCCCCTTACTGAAGAAGGGGAGTAAGTACAAGAAGAAGAAGGCTCTTGTCACAACACTATCTGACTCCGACTCATCATCCTCCTCATCAGAGGATGAACAAGAAGAGAAGGCCAATTTCTGCTTCATGGCCAATGAAAACGAGGTAACTTCCGATACGCATCCTGATTTTTCTTTTGATGAACTTTATGATGCATTTAATGAATTAATGGTAGAATATAAGGCCATAAATCTTAAGAATAAAGAACTAAAAATAGCTAATCAATCATACCTACATAAATACGATAAGTTAGTTAAGGATAAGGATTTAATCATCAAAGAAAATATAGAACTTAAGACAAGCAACCAACTTTTAACTCAAAAGACTAGTACCTTAACTAAAGATAATGAAAAACTAACTAAGAAACTTTCAGAACTTAAAAATCATAAACAAATCTTAAATAAGGATCTCACAAAAGAACTTAATGACCTAAAAGCAGAAAATCAAACTCTAACTAAAGAACTTAACAAATACAAACCCTTAGTTGAAAAATTTACATATAGTTCTGAAAAATTAAACATGATACTTAATAGTCAACGAGCCGTATTTAATAAAGCGGGTTTAGGGTACAAACCAAGAAATAAACAAAAACTTCTTAGTAACTTCTTTGTTAAAGCTGGGGAAACTAAAACTAAGAAAATAACTTGCTTTTGCTGTGGTACTATAGGTCATAAAGCGAATGTGTGTAATTTTAGGAAAAATAAAACAAAAAGGAAAATTAAAAGGGTATGGGTTCCAAAAGGAACCAACTTGACTAACCATGAAGGACCCAAGAAAACTTGGGTACCTAAGATGACATGATTTGCTTGTGTAGGAGTGTCTTGCAGCCAAGGTCAACAAAAACTGCTAGTACTTGGATAGTGGCTGCTCAAGGCACATGACGGGTGACAAAGATCAATTTTTCACCCTTGAAGCTAAGAAGGGAGGTGCTGTGACTTTTGGAGACAACAACCAAGGTCACATCATTGGTATTGGTAAAGTTCAAATCACCCCTTCTACTTTTATTGATAATGTTAGATATGTTGATGGTCTTAAGCATAATTTACTTAGCATTAGTCAATTGTGTGATAGAGGTTTTGATGTTTTGTTCAAACCATCACTATGCATCATAACCAACTCAAATGACAATAGTTTAGTTTCTAAAGGAATAAGACGTGGGAATGTGTATGTTATAGATCTTGAGGATCTTGCCAAACACAACCCATGCTTAGTTGTTAATGAAACTAAGGACAATGATGCTAGTTGGTTATGGCACCGTAAGTTAGGTCATGCAAGCATGGACACAATATCAAAACTAGTTAAGAGAGATTCCGTAATAGGTTTGCCAAAACTAAAGTTTGAAAAGAATAAAATATGTGAAGCATGTCAATTTGGCAAACAATCAAGGAACTCCTTTAAATCTATCAATTGTGTCTCTACCTCTAGACCTCTAGAACTACTACACATGGACCTATTCGGACCAACTAGAACCACAAGTCTAGGTGGAAATAAATATGGTCTAGTTATTGTAGATGATTATTCTAGATACACTTGGG
Source organism: Phoenix dactylifera (assembly GCF_051530095.1). Lineage (NCBI taxonomy): Eukaryota > Viridiplantae > Streptophyta > Magnoliopsida > Arecales > Arecaceae > Phoenix > Phoenix dactylifera. Next base: position 13,683,031 of record NC_143193.1, read on the forward strand.
TCATGTTCTTAAGTCATAAGGATCAAGCATTTTCAGTCTTCAAGAAATTTCACAAAGAAGTAACAAATGCTAGAGATACTTCAGTCATAGCTATTAGAAGTGACCATGGAACCGAATTTGAGAATCATTTATTTGATGAGTTTTGTAGTAAAAAGGGGATAACTCATAATTTTTCTGCACCTAGGACACCACAACAAAATGGAGTTGTGGAAAGGAAAAATAGAACTCTAGAGGAAATGGCTAGAACTATGTTATGTGAAAGTAACCTCCCTAAGTACTTTTGGGGAGAAGCCATTAATACTTCTTGTCATATATTAAATAGAGTTTTATTGAGACCCATTATAAAGAAAACACCTTATGAACTTTGGAAAAATAGAAAACCAAAGGTAAACTACTTTCATGTTTTTAGATGTAGGTGTTTTGTTCATAATAATGGGAAAGATAATCTAGGAAAATTTGACTCAAAATCTGATGAGGCTATATTCTTGGGGTACTCTACAACTAGCAAAGCCTATAGAGTCTTTAATAAAAGAACCCTAGTTATAGAAGAATCTATACATGTTGTATTTGATGATTCTAGTGACATCACTTCTAGCAAGAGAGTTAATTTTGATGATGATGCTGAAATTCTTGAAGAAAAGATAGATGAGATGACATTACAAGATGATAATCAAAAATTAATTGAAGATGCATCATCAAGCCAAGAGGCTATTGTGGATCATGGACTAACTAAAGCTTGGAGGTATGCTCACGGGCATCCTAAGGAATTAATTCTAGATGATCCATCTCAACCTATTAGGACTAGGGCATCCCTTAGGAACTTAAATAATCATCTAGCCTTTGTTTCTCATTTTGAGCCCAAACACATAGAAGAAGCTGAAAAAGATGTAAATTGGATAAATGCAATGCAAGAAGAATTAAACCAATTTACTAGAAACAAGGTATGGAATCTAGTAGAGAGACCGTCTGAATATCCGATTATAGGTACTAAATGGATTTATAAAAATAAACTTGATGAAAATGGAATTGTTATAAGGAATAAGACTAGACTAGTAGCAAAGGGTTATAATCAAGAAGAAGGTATAGATTTTGATGAAACCTTTGCTCCTGTAGCTAGACTTGAGGCTATTAGATTATTATTAGCATATGCATGCTCTAAGGACTTCAAACTATTTCAAATGGATGTAAAAAGTGCATTTTTAAATGGGTATATAAATGAGGAGGTATATGTAGAACAACCTCCTGGTTTTGAAAATCATCAATACCCTAATCATGTATATAAACTGAACAAAGCACTTTATGGTTTAAAACAAGTACCTAGAGCATGGTATGAGAGGCTTAGCAAATTCCTACTAGAACATGAGTTCTCTAGGGGTAATGTAGATACAACACTGTTTCTGAAAAAGAAAAACCAAGATATGCTACTAGTACATATTTATGTTGATGATATTATTTTCGGTGCTACTAACAATCGCCTCTGCGAAGAATTTGCTGATTTAATGCAGAGTGAATTTGAGATGAGCATGATGGAAGAGCTGAACTACTTCCTTGGGCTTCAAATCAAACAGTCTGAAAGAGGCATCTTCATCAATCAAGCCAAATATATCAAGGAGATGCTCAAGAAGTTTGAAATGGAGGGAAACAAGTCAATCAGCACCCCCATGAGCTCATCATGCAAATTAGACCAAGATGAATCAGGTAAATCTGTAGATCAGAAACTGTATAGAGGTATGATAGGATCTTTATTGTATCTTACTGCAAGTAGACCTGATATTATGTTTAGTGTCTGCATGTGTGCTAGATATCAGGCTAATCCTAAGGAATCACATCTAGTTGCAGTTAAGAGAATTTTTAAATACTTAATAGGAACTAAGAATATAGGATTATGGTACTCTAAAGAATCTAGCCTAAACTTAATAGGATACACAGATTCAGACTTTGCTGGATGTAAACTTGATAGAAAAAGCACCAGCGGGTCATGTCAATTCCTAGGAGAAAACTTAATCTCATGGTTTAGCAAGAAACAAAATTCGGTTGCATTATCTACTGCTGAAGCTGAATATGTTGCAGCCGGGAGTTGTTGTGCTCAAATCTTGTGGATTAAACAACAACTAGAAGATTATGGCATTAAGCAAGATAAAATTCCCATTAATTGTGATAATACAAGTGCCATTAATCTAACTAAAAATCCAATTCAGCATTCAAGAACTAAACACATTGAGATAAGACATCACTTCATAAGAGACCATGTATTGAATGGTGATGTGACACTCCAATTTGTTTGTACTGATGATCAATTAGCAGATATTTTTACAAAACCTCTAAGTGAAGAGAGGTTTAGTGTGCTTAGGAGGGGATTAGGAGTGATTGATCCATCCTAGTGGTAGTTTCCACTAGATTCATTGATTTTGATGATTAGATTGTGGTTAAAATAGAGTTTCTTTTCCCTGATCATCAAATCAGATCATACTTTAGTGTTTTTCCCTCATTTGGCACGAATGTAGCATGATTTTTAGGTGCGTGCCAAAGTTAGAGACGACTCGAGTAAGTTTCAGAGCCGGCTCCTAAGGGGGAGTCGACTCGCGCATTGGCGGGAGTCGACTCGCAAAGATGGCAGCAGAGGGGGAGTCGACTCGCATAATGTCTGGAGTCGACTCGAGGTCGAGTCGACTCGCGACTCAGTGGAGTCGACTCGCAGTCGGGATCCGACTTTTTAACCCTAGATTTGTCGTTTCGAAAACACTTTTCTTTCAAGCCGCCACTGTTCAAAAAACCCTAGAGCCGACTCCTAGGTCGTCCCCGATCGTCTCCAAGCCATTTTCCCGTCGATTCTTCGTCGGACATTGAGTTCTCCTCCCTTCCTAGGTCATTCCCGGTCGGTTCCGAGTCTTTTCCGTCGGTCTTTCACCGTCCTCTAGGTTTTTCCTCTCTGTTTAGGTCAAAATGCCGCGTAAGACCGTAGTTAGGAAGAGGTCCCGACCCGAGGCCGGTCCCGAGCGGCGCTCCAAGGCGCGGCACGATCCCGCGAGGCAACCACCTCCAGCTCGCTCCCCGCCTAGGGCGGTTCCCGCGAGGCCATTAGCCGGGAAGGCCGTCACCACCGGGAGATATGTCGACTTCGACTATCTCTCCCGGGAAGGGTTCACTATAGGTGATAGACTCAGGGCCCAGGGCTTAGAGTACTTCCTCACCTTAGATCTCCCCACTTACCCTGGCCTTGTTAGAGAGTTTTACGGTACCGTCCATCGGAGAGATGGGGGTATCGAGGGCACAGTAGCCGGTGTCCCTTTGCGTGTCACGGAGGATCTTATTGCCCACATCCTCCACCTTCCATTAGCAGGGGTGGCTCCCGCACACCCTGAGGATAGGGTTGAGGCCCTTACGGCCGTTCTAGGACATCCACCCCAGTCACCTCTAGACGAGGTATCCGCTAGCTCACTACCAATTGAGGTGCGGATCCTCTTGAGTATATTGTCTAGGTCCATCTTCCCTAAGACAGGGAGATTTGATTTTGTAAATGAGAGAGACCTAGCTCTGATGTTCTATATGCTTCATGACACCCCAATCAACTTCCCCAAACTCATATATCGATACATGTGTGAGCCACTAGACAGACCTAGGCTCACCCTACCCTACGGCATGGTCTTCACATTATTATTTAGGGAGTACGAGATTCCTATCCCTGAGGGGGAACCCTTTCGCGCATTGCGATGGACTGATCGCATGCGTCCGGGGACCCTACACAGGATGGGGTTTCGGAAGAGAGAGGGGATTTGGGTTAGGAAGTCTACCCTCACCACACAGACCACCAGACCTTCCCCCAGTCCTGAGCCAGACTCTGACTTTCCAGACTTACCAGATCTTCCATCCACTCCTGCTCCTACCACCTTCGCTGGACCTTCCTCCTCGGCTCCACCACCCATGGAGGTCCGCATTGATCCTGAGCAGCTCCGGGAGCTGCGGCAGGAGATAGTCCGAGATCTGAGGGATGAGTTGCTTCGGGAGCTCCGAGGTTCGGTGCCTACTCCCTCTCCTGCGCCCACATCTTCCGCATTGGTCCCTTCCCTGACAGCCGTGACAGACATGACGGCTGAGGTGCGGCAAGAGATATACAACATGAGGACCTTGATACAGGCCCAGTTCCACAGCATGAATGAGGTCACGAGCACCACTCGACAGATGCGGGATGACATCGGCCGTGACATGTCCACCACCACCGCAGGGGCCGAGCGCTTGTCGAATGTGCTCATCTACAAACTGGACGAACTGCAGAAGTCGGTGCTCGAGCTGGATACGACACAGAGCAGGGCCATCCAGGCCATCATTCGCCAGCTCGAGAACGTCACCAATGCGGTCCAATCACTCGTGGAGCGCATGCCTCGAGGAGACACATCCTCGAGAGGAGGAGCCACATCCTCGAGAGGAGGAGCTACATCCTCGAGGAGACCATAGCTACTTTTTGTGTTTTATTTTGACATGTATTGTTTTGCTTTACTTATTGTATTCTGAAATGTACTTACATACAAATTAATACAATGAGTAGCCGCATTTTTCTTCAATACTGTGCCTTTTGATCTATGTTTGATTGTGTGTTCTGATTACCTCCTTTTTGATATGATGACAAAAAGGGGGAGAAATATGTATAAAATATGTAAAAGGGGGAGAAATATGCATAAAATATGTAAAAGGAATCAATGGAAAGATAAACTCTTAAAACACACAAATTTGTTCTAAGTGGATTCGGTACCTCGAGGCTCATTATCTCTCTTTTGGGGCTCCTAATGGAGTAATCTCCAGAATCTATTCAAGGGATATTCGGAGATTAGCTGAATCCTACTCAAGAACAAATTGACAGATTTTCCCTCTAAATACAAAAAATTCAGTTCAAAAACTTCAAAGCATTAAAAGGAAATTCAGAGAATCAAAACATAGTTGAATGCATATGTTGAGGGGGAGAATCTGAATTTTAATCAAACTAAATCATTAATGACATATAAGCCAAACAATTGATTGCATAATATGAAGGCTTATAGAATTCCAAATGAAAGGGGGAGTTTTAACTCCGAAATTTATTGTTTCACTCCTTTCAAAGCTTGGATAAATTGAATTACCAGACATTTGAATTCATTTATGGATTTTATTTCATTATTTATTGAGCAATTCATTTTACATATACTCAAAGTTTTGTCATCATCAAAAAGGGGAAGATTGTGGAGTGATTGATTAAAACTCCATTTGATTTTGATGAGCTCAAAGCATTTGAGTATATCTTTTGATTACTAATGAATTCAATTGAGTGTTTCAGTGAAAATCCTGTCTAAGTGTCCCAAGACTTGGTTCATAATTTTTGGATAAGTTAAGGAGTCTGTTTGAACCAATGTCTGAGACTCGAGTCGACTCCCGAGTATCACGAGTCGACTCCAAGCGTATCAAGTTCACTGGCACGAGCTCGAGTCGACTCCAGATAAGTACGAGTCGACTCCGACTGAGAACAGACAGAAGAACAGAAAGCTTTAACTCAGAACCTGTCAGCGAGTCGACTCCCGAAGTGCGCGAGTCGACTCCGATGTTCACCGAGTCGACTCCAAGGAAGTAAGAGTCGACTTCAAGCAGTCACAGGCAGAAAAGTCAGAGAACAGTTTTCGGGTCTGAGATTCGAGTCGACTCCAGTGGAACGCGAGTCGACTCCGATAGGTGGCAAGTCGACTCCAGAGAAAGCAAGAGTCGACTCTCAGCGGTACACAAAGAAAAAGTCAGAGAGCATTTTATGGACTCTGAGATTCGAGTCGACTCCCGCAATACGCGAGTCGACTCCAAGACACCGCGACCCCAAGACAGACAGAAAACCAAATTACTGCCTCTGAGATTCGAGTCGACTCCCAGACAGCTCGAGTCGACTCCAAGACAAGCTTCACGTCAAAAGGCAGAAGACCAACTTTCGGAAACTGAGAGCCGAGTCGACTCCAAGGAAGTTCGAGTCGACTCCAAGACTGGATGAGCCAAAAGACAGAGAATCGGGAGTTCGGGCTCTGAGATTCGAGTCGACTCCCAGGACAGTCGAGTCGACTCGAGTGGACAAAATTCAAATTTGGATCCACGGACTACAGAGGATGAGCCGACTCCAAAATTGCCAGGTCAGCGCCAGAAGTTGGCGAGTCGACTCCGGGTCAAGACGAGTCGACTCCCAGTCAAGACAGCAACTTTAATTCAAACTGGGAACAGTTGCCGAGTCGACTCCGGAAAAGCTCGAGTCGACTCCTGCTACAGCCGAGTCGACTCCTGATCGCGCGAGTCGACTCCAACCCACCAACGGTCACATTGTCAGGCTGCGCAGAGTGTGCAGAACGGCCAGAAAAAGCAGAGTAACGGCTAGTTTCCGTGGGGGTTGACTTAAATAGCCACAGAAGACTGTAGCAAGGTAGAGAACAACCATTCCACTCCAACTAATCAAGCACTCAAGCTCTGCAACGTGCTCTTCAACGAAAAAGAGGAAGATCTGCATTTACTGCTTCCAACTACATCTTCCCAGCAATTAAAGCCTCCTTCTCCTGCATTCAAGTCGACTACTCTTTCAAGAGGAGACCAGAAGTTTAAGAAGCCATTCCTCATCTCCATTCTAAAAGCGTTTGAGGCTTCTTAACTTCATTCATTGTTCATATTGTTTTCATCTGCTTTTTGAGAAGCTCATTTTCTGTTTTCTTTCTACAACTTGTATTTACTTAGTTCAATCGGGGATTGAATCAAGGGGATTGAGGTTGGTTGGTGAGCCGAGTTAAAACCAACGTGTGTAAGGGTTTGATTGTGATCCCGGGAAAACAATCGGGGCGGTTCTAGTCGGTGAGCCTGGGAAAACCGACCGAGTTCGTTGTGAGCTCGTAAAACAACAAGTTTGGTTGTGAGCTTGGAAAACAACCGGCTATAATCCAAGGGGGTTATAGTGAATTCCCAAGTGAGACTTGGGGAGTGGACGTAGGAGCAAGGGTTAGCTCCGAACCACTATAAAACCTTGTGTTTGTGTTGGATTGTCTCTATTCTTCTTCCCCTCACATCACTCACAGCACTTAGCATTAATTAGATAACTTGCAATAGTTTTTAATTAGTCAACCACATCGTTTTAATTATTCAAATTATTTTAAAACCCAATTCACCCCCCCCTCTTGGGTTGTCTATCTGGGCAACATGTGTGCACTGATCTCATCGGATTGATCACCGTTCTCATGATGATCCATCGATCATGAGCATTTAGAAATTAATTACCACTGATCCATAGCTCAAATTCTCAACTCTTGAGAATATACATCATCATCTTATTAATTCCTTGAACGATTCATAGATAGATAAACAATATGAATGAAAAAGATGCCTTTTATTTATTCAATAATAAATAGTCAAGTACAAAATTATGTCCCAGAATTAATAATGTGTCAGCTTTATTGGCTTCTAGGGCATATATCTAACAGTCATTCATTTCATGTTATTAATTTTTAAGAGATCCAATTCACCCTCCTCTTGGGCTACACCTTTGGGCAACAGATAGTTTTCTAGGAGAGAGAAAATTAATTGATCGACCTTCACTATTTAATGGCATAAACTACACACATTGAAAAGCACGCATGCGCATTTTCATTCAAGCACATGACTATGATTTATAGAGTATCATAGTCAATGGGCCACACACAAACACTAATCATGATAAGAAAATGGCTCAGCAAAATACAAAAGCCATGGATATCCTATATTGTGCATTAGATGATAGTAAACTTAATAGCATATCTTTTTGCATAACTACTAAGAAAATCTAAAATATGCTTGAAGTTAAATATGAATGCACTAACCTTTTTAGTGAATCGAAACTAGCTCTGAAGAAGAAGTGCAACAAACTGAAATTAAAAATCTATGCTTTGTGGTACACAAAGATGAAGTACATGCTGAAACTCAATCTGATTTTATATTTGATGAACTTCATGATGCTTTTTCTGATCTATACTTAGAATATTAGTTTAAAGAATAAAAAGCTAAATCAGAAAAATTTAGAACAATTATAGCTAACCTGCAAGGACCCAAAAGAGCTTGGGTTCCTAAATTGAAAACCTAATTATTTTTCAGCAGGTGTGTCTAGCTACCCAAAGTTCCAATAAAAGATGTTATCTCGACAATGGGTTCTCTAGATATATGTTAAAGAATGGAACTTAAAATATAATTAAGAAGAGTAACTAAAATGGAAAAAATAATGAAATTAGTAATCCTTGCATCCTCTCATAATGAAATTGTTGCAAGTATTAATCATTTTTGTGACAAAAGTAATATTTTTGGTATGAAAAGAAAATATATTCAAATCACTCCATCTTCCTATATTATGCTTTAGTTATTGATGGATAATTTGCTTAACCAATATATAAGTATGCGTGCAGAGGGCTAAGCATGAATTTCAGAAAATTTTATGCGGAAAGAACAGATTAAACATTTTAACCCATAACATGCTTGATATTTTAGATATTTTGACTTTGGTACCAGTCGAAGACAGTCTTCAACTGCACATCACATGTGGCTCGGGCTCAGCCCCAATACATAGGGTGACACCCGCGCGTGCCTATCAAAGCACTCATCATATGAGCCCCCGGGTGGAGAGCCACGCTTCATCACACGATCACGTATGAGAGTTTCCGAAAATCGGATAATCTCCACTAATCTTTTGCTTTGACACCAAATATCACAAAGCCCTCAGATCCCGAGGATTGTGTGATTCAAATAAATATGCATAAATCACAACTTCTTATGATTTGAAGATTGAGATCATATCTCAACTGTAAAAGAAATCCAATCTCTTACCTTTAGAAGGAGGTTCCTTCAAGGATGCTTCGCAGCCGCACAAGCGTCCGGCCTTGATGACTCGTCCACGCGAGGCTCCGGAATGATCAGCTTTTTGGGGAGTGCTAGCTCGCAGGGAAGCAGAAGGATGGCTGAAAGGTAGAAGAAGGAAGAAGGACCTTCACAGCTTAAGAACTCCTTCTTGGGCTTCACCTTCAGAGCTACTCTCTCCTCTCACTCTCTTTCTCTGGTGCTCTTGTGTGTAGAGAAGAAGGAAGAGGGGTGGCCTATTTATAGGCCAAGAAGAGGGTGAGGTGTCCCTATGAGGTGTCCGATGAGGTGTCCTGCCAGTACATATGTCACACATGCAAGAAAAAGAGGTGTCCTGCTTCGCCACGTGTCACGCATGCAAAGGGGTGAGGTGGCCTGGAGGGTGATGTCATGGATGACTTCATGAGGCAGATGAGGTCATGGATGACATCAGGAGGAGTGTGAGGTGTCCAGGCCCACCATATGTCACACATGCAAGCAAAAGAGGTATTCTGCTCTACCAAGTGTCATGCATGCAAAGGGGTGATATGGCATGGAGGGCGATCGGGATGTAGGTCCCACATACAGTATGTGAGTCCCACCTAGGCAGGACGTGGGTCCCACATACAGTATGTGGGTCCCACATAGGCAAAGAAGTCCTAGTCATACTAGGATCATAATTGATTTTAATCCAATTTGACTCAAGCCAAATCTGATTTGGTTGGGGGCAAATTAGACATTTTCACCAAACCAATTTTGGTGTCAATTACGGTTTTACCACTTTCAAATCATATTTGAATTTGGTCAAGCCCAATCTCTATTACTTAATCAAATTGAGTCTAATCAGTGATCCAAGCACCAATCTTTTCCAAGCAACAATTGCTTAAGGCAAACAATCAATCACATTGACTATTTTACCTCTAGATGATTCTCAATCGTCAATCAGCCATTTGATCAATTCAGAAACTTCTAAGCATGTGACGTCACAGGTTCGAATCTAAGCCGGTAGTACAAGAATACTTTCTGCACTAATCGAAGTAACCATCTAGCAATGGGATCCGACGATCGGATAGGCCGAATAGATGCAAAGCAACATTCTAGAACCCATAGACTATGGTTACCGCATAATTCATCATCTTGACCAGAAAATGCCCAGGATGGGTTCAGAGTTTGTCTACCCTGAAACGATCCATCCGAAAATATGTTTCAATTCAATAAGTCAAGTGATAGAGATTTGACTTTTCCTAGCCAGGGTACTACTTAATTGAAAACACAAGGCATTCACCCTTATTCCTAAGGAAGGTCAATCCCATCTTGATCTGCAATTGACTACCACAATTGACTAGACCTAGAAACCTTTCGTCGCTGGATTAGAAATTCAGATAGTCCGGCACCAAAGTACAGTGAGTTGCTTGCAAGCCACCGGTTGCAATCTCAGGTCTAAAGGATACATATACCCATATCCACTCGGAACAACTCTTGACAAGAGAGAGTCCATTAATTGGTCACGTTCAGTGAACGTACACTACCATTCACCTGTATACCATACTAGTATCTCTATACTCTTTGGTTTGGAAGACAACCAACAATTATGATACATAATGACCTACGCCCGATAATACTATCGTCCTATTAATAGTATATCATACGGTCATGAACATTTAAGGACCTGTGTGACAAAATCATATTTCATTACACAAAGCAGTCCTAAGAACTTCATCACATCGGAGTTTGTGAAGATGTTCTCGTGATGAATAAATACCATGTTATTTATAATTGATTCAAATACATTTACAATCAACAATTGATTGGATTTATGACATAATTTTCAACAACTCCTACTTGACCTAAAGCCAATCAGTATAGTATCGTACACCCATCTTCAAGTAATGATGGTCAAACTCCTTTACACTGAGGGCCTTAGTGAAGGGGTCGGCTAAGTTATCCTTCCCTTCAATCTTTTGAAGATCAACATCACTTCGTTCTACTATCTCACGAACAAGGTGATACCGGTGCAGAATGTGCTTGGTGCGCTGGTTTGCCTTTAGTTCCTTAGCTTGAGCGATGGCCCCAGTGCTATCACAGTATAGTGGGACTGGTCCATCAGCGGAGGGTGTAACTCCTAGCTCAGCAATGAACTTTCGTAACCAGACAGCTTTTTGGGCAGCATCAGATACAGCAATGTATTCAGCCTCGCATACAGAGTCTGCCACGGTATGCTGCTTGAAACTTTTCCAGCATCCGACCCCACCTAACAGGGTAAACACATAACCAGACACAGACTTGCTATCATCACAGTCTGATTGAAAATTTGAATCGGTATAATCGACAACTCTCAACTCAGTATCTCCATAAACAAGCCACATATCCTTAGTATTTCTTAAATACTTGAGGATAGTCTTTACAACCTTCCAGTGGCTCTCTCCTGGGTCAAATTGGTACCTACTCACTACTCCTAGTAAATACGCCACATCTGGTCTAGTACATGTCATAGCATACATAATAGATCCTACCGCAAAGGCATATGAAATTCTACTCATACGCTCTCTTTCTTGGAGAGTTGTCGGGCAATCTCCTTTAGAAAGAGTGATTCCGTGACCTATCGGAAGGTAGCCTTTTAGATGTATGCCCTAGAAGCCAATCTGGCTGACACATTGTTAATTCCAGGACATAATTTTGTACTTGACTTTTTATTATTGAATAAATAAAAGGCATCTTTTTCATTCATATTGTTTATGTGTCTATGAATCGTTCAAGGAATTAATAAGATGATGATGCATATTCTCAAAAGTTGAGAATTTGAGCCATGTATCATTGGTGATTGATTTCTAAATGCTCCTGATCGATGGATCATCACGAGGACGGTGATCGATCCGATCAGTGCACACATTACTTTCCTTGAGGATGGACGAGACTTGAGTCCACGGTGTGGGGACACTGAAGTAATAGTGCAAGTGCTTGTTAAAGAATAAGGGTACTGAGCATGACTAAGATAAGAAGTCACTTGGATGTCTATCCACTCTTCAGTGACTTGCTTGATGTTGCAGTAGTGTGACCGGTCCTTTGACCTGCGGTGCTTCGGCTACTCACGGTGAGGTTATTGTAGTTTGACTGCACATATACATGGTCTCTAAACATATGGGCCCATGCAGTGTAGATTGGTTGCAATAGGTTTACTGTAGAAGTAGGGTATGCAACTATATGGAATATATCGATCTTGGTAGATAAGGAGAGATCCTATGTGATTTATAAGACGGAGTTCGTAAGACCTCGGTCGGTGCAGTATGCACAGTGGAGAAAGAGTTTTCCACTCTCGAACTTAAGTCGAATAAATCTTGACATATGACAGACGATGGGGTTTGACGAGTTGTCTATGACCTCTGTTCTGTAGGGATCCACGATAGTAGGACTATATCATACGATAACTGCACCTAGAGGTTCATCATTTCATTCTGCTGGGTAGCCACTACATGCTGCTAGGTATCACTGGTGGATGGTGAGACTCATAGGGAATATCTCGATGATCGATAAACCCTAATGAGTTGAGTTGGAATCATTCTAACCCATTGAAAGGAGTTTTCAATGATATTGTGATAGAGATCACAATATATCTTACTACCAGTCAGAATAGAACCTATGGGGTCACACACGCTAGAGATATTGACCGATCTGATGGTTGAATAGTGATTATGAATCACGAGTAATCAATTTGATTGATAATCAGTTGAAGAAGGAAAGGGAATTGATTAATTGGACTTAAAACACGAATCCTACTTGGAGTAGGATTCCTAGAGTCCTAATTGGATTAGGACTGAAAATCGTACTTGGACTAGGACTGGGAGTCCTACTTAGAGTAGGATTCCTACAATCCTAATTAGATTAGGATTTTGAAGTCAATATGGATTCCTACTTAGAATAGGATTCCTGAAAGTCCTAATTAGATTAGGACTTCGGATTCAAAGTCGAGTCCTAATTGGATTGGGACTAAAATTAAATAAATCCTAATTGGATTAGAACTTCTTAAGTCCTAATTAATTATTAATCTAATAAATCAAGATGACTCCTAATTGGGTTAGGATTGAAGAGTTCAATTGAGTCATGGTTCATTCAAGTTCTAATTGGATTAGGACTTGCATAAAATCCAATTTGGTTCACCCTTAGACTAAGCCTAATTAGATTAGGACTTAGCCACTAGAAGCCCCCCTAATCCTCCTTAGAGGATGACTAGGGCTAACCAAGAGGAGGGCCGTATGCACCCTCCTCCTTTTCTTCTTTGGTGCAGCAAGACAAGAGGGGCCGACGCCCCTCTTGGAATATCATCAAGGAGCTCCTAAAAGTTAGGAGCTCCACTTGCTTTATAAAGGGGTATGGGAGGTACCTAGGGCATTCATTCAAGCCCTCTTCTCCCTTGTGCCGTACGCCTCCCTCTCCCCTTTCCTTGGTTCAGCCGCAAGCAAGGAGAAGAAAGAAAGGAGTCTTGGCGGCATCCTCTTCCTCCCTTCCTCCTTCCAATGCATGCAAGGGAAAAGGGGCTGCAAGGCTTGGTGATCTTCTTCATTGAGTCCACCTTCTTCATCCTCCTCCCTTAGGCAATCAAGGGTTGATTAAAAGGGAGGACATCAGCCATCAAAATAAATCTCTGCAAGGGAGCTAGCACCCCAGGGAGATTGGAGCGTTTGGATCGGTTCATTGCTTCGTGTGGATACCCGTAGAGGCCGGACGTTTGTGCGGCTTCAAGCGAGCCTTCTTCCCAAACCACGATCATCAGTTTGCGTTGATCATCTACCCGCATAAGGTGAAGATCTAATCTTCAAAATTGTTTTAAATTTTTTTAATTCTAATCTATCTACGAACGATTTTTGAACAACATTCATGTGATGAACGTTGATCCTGCGTATGCCTCTTCCGCTGCCATCTGAAATTTTTTTAATTTTTTGCGGCATGGGCGGGCTCCCAACAGTGGTATCAGATCTTAGGCTTCATAGATTAAGGTTATAATTAATTATTAATAGGCATAATAGATTTAAAATTTTAAAGGATATGTGTGCTGAAATTTTCTGCATGCAGAATTTTTCAGGATTGCTGATTTTTGCATGCTGATTTTTATGTGATAAATTGATGATTCTAATTGCATTGTTAATGGGATTACAAAGTTTAGAATCATGTTTAGCATAATCAGCAATGTCATAAGATAATCAATTAGATTTCAGATGTGAAAATTATAATTGTTGCATGTGGTGATGATCATTGGATTCAAACCCTTTTGGTATTCAAATGTAATGACTTGCGATGTGATCTGTAATGTCATCTAATTTTTCAGATGCTTGCATGCATCTTATTTGATGTTTTGAGAGGCTTGCGTGCCTCCTAAAAGGGGATGTAATATATTATTTTATATCTGATTGTATTTCTGTGATGTGATGTACGTCAACGATCAAGTCAAAGACAAAGATGAAAGGCGATCTGAGCAGTTGATGGCGATTGGATCAAGAGTTGATCAAGAATCGAATCAAGGAGGCTCGGGACCAATACAATAATTGAAGACCAACTGATTGATTGACGTGCATGTGCTTGTAATATGACCTAATCAGAATCCATGATCATCACCTATTTAAAATTCAGCTTTTATTTATTGCTGCAATTATAACTGCCTATGATGTGCTATTTGCATGTGATGCGAATGTGAGCGGGGTAGATAGGTTTACATATGATGCAAACTAGTAGACCAATCCCAATGAGACCTAAACTAAAACCTCCTCAATCAAGTCGAGAGTGAACCAACATAAGCGAGTCATATTAGATTAATTGATCTAATTGGTGTCTAGGAAAGCATGAAAGGTGGTTACTTAATTAGGACCTTACTCTCTGAGTAAGAGGATCCTCCCACCTGCTTACCTAGCCAATTGTTCGATTACCTCTTATGAAGAGCTTAAGTTGCAAACACTAAGACATGATTAACCAATATTAAGTCCATAGGTCTTCCACCGTAGTAGAGCTACTAAGATCTTTTTGATGTTGACTTGTCTCGGCTGAACATAGTTGGCAAGTTGCATCGGGGGGCTGGACCTCTCTATAGACATGAGATGTTGTAAGGGTAAAGGTGGGGTTGGAGACCAATAACTGTTAGGTGAGGACCCAATGATGACTTTATTTCTGCAGTTATACGGTGGGTCTAACTTAACTAAGGAATGGGACCAATAACTGTTAGGTGAGGTCTTCATGATTTAGAGACCAAGTAGCACTGCAACATGCTTGAGAAGCATTGTACAAGAGTTGTACACTCATCTATTTATGTGTCACCAATAACTGTTAGGTAAGATGGCATGTAAATCGATGGAACCGTAGTACCCACTAGAAATCCTAGTCGTGTAGGATTTCCATTTTTCTACCAGAGAAGTGTAAAAAATTCGAGAAAATAGTGGGAGGTACATTTGTTCTAAAAGACCCTAGAACAAATTAGGATCAAGTACAAAAATCTAACTAGAATCTTTACTCTCTACAGATCATAATGTCGGCCTTAAACCCTTTGACCCGTATTCTTGAGACCAACAGACTGACCGGTACCAATTATAGACACTGGCTTAGAAATCTCAAAATTATTTTGAATTGTGAGAAAATAGGCTATGTGGTCGACAATGATATCCCCACATTACCAGCACGTCCGACCACTGATCAGCGTGCGACGCATTAAAAGTGGACAGACGATGACATTAGGGTCAAGTGCTACATCATGACATCCATGTCCAATGAACTCCAATGCCAGCATGAGAATATGAAGACTGGGACATACTGGCACACCTGCAAGAGTTGTATGGTGAGCAGAGTCGCACAACTCGTTTTGAAGTGTCCAAGAGGCTCTTCAAAGCAAAGATGCGCGAGGGGCAGTCTGTCCATGATCACGGTCTGACTATGATCAAGAACCTAGAGAAGCTTGAGAAGCTCGATATGAACATGCACAAGAAATTGCAAGTAGATCTGATCCTTCAATCCCTTCCTGATTCATTTGGACAGTTTATAGTAAACTACCACATGAATAAGATTGAATGCACTAAGACTGAACTGTTAAACATGTTGGTAACTACTGAGGGAGCCTTGAAAGGTTCAAGGGGCAATGTCCTTGCTGCTGAGCTGACTTCTGGTTCCAAGAGAAAGTTTACTTGGAAGAAAAAGAAGCCTGCAAAGAAGCAGAAGAAGACAAAGAAGCCTTCATATCTCAAGAGCTTGAAGAACAAGAAGGGAGATACACCTTCAGAAGGTATAGACTTGCTCGTAATTGAAACTAATCTAACGATTTCTTCTACTTCTAGTTGGGTTATAGATTCTGGCTCTAGTGCTCATTTGTGCATTATCATGCAGGGTCTAAAGGAAAGTAGAAGGCTGGAGGAAGGTGCGGTAACCCTTCGGGTTGGCAACAGGGCAAAAATTGCTGCTGTGGCTGTGGGCATCTACCCTCTGCGACTACCGTCTGATTTTAGTTTATTACTTAGAGACTGTTATTATGTACCTATCGCTAGCAGAAATTTGATTTCTGTTTCATGTCTAGCACAGGAAGGTCATGTTTTTACATTTGACAAAGACTGCTGTTCTATTTATTTCAGAAATAAAATAGTCGCACGTGGTTTTATGATTGACAGTCTCTATCATTTGCATATGGATGTATCTGTAAATGTGTCTGAGCAAGAAGTGAGTGTCAAAGGATCCAAGAGATCTAGGGATGAGATAAACCAAAAATATTTGTGGCACCTCATATTGGAGAAGACAGAATGAACAAAATGGATAAAGATGGGCTTCTCGGCTCATTGACTTCCGAGTCATATCCAGTTTGCGAGTCTTGTCTTCAAGAAAAAATGGCTAGATTGCCCTTTGTAGGACATGGAAAGAGGACCACTGAAATACTTACCCTAGTACACACAGATGTGTGTGGCCCATTCGATGTGCAAGCCAGGGGTCGTTATTCATACTTCATTACCTTTACTGATGATTATTCACGGTATGGGTATGTGTATCTTATAAGACACAAATCTGAATCTTTTGAAAAGTTCAAAGAGTTCAGAAATGAAGTAGAAAAACAAACTGGAAAATCCCTTAAGGCTCTTCGATCAGATCGAGGAGGAGAATACCTTAGTGGAGAATTTCGAAACTATCTCAAAGAGAATGGCATAGTCTCACAATGGACTCCTTTGGGTACACCTCAACTCAACGGGGTGTTAGAGAGGAGAAATCAGACTCCATTGGATATGGTCCGGTCCATGATGAGCTTCACTAATTTACCTATATTTTTCTTTGGGGAGATGCCTTACTTACCGCAGTATATCTACTGAATAGAGTTCCCTCTAAATCCGTTCCTACCACACCGTATGAGATATAGCATGGTAAGAAACCAAGTCTTAGTCACCTCAAGATTTGGAGATGTCTGGCCCATGTCAAGCGACTACAGGCAGACAAGCTAGAGGCTAGAACCATAAGTGCTCATTTTATAGGATATCCTAAAGAATCATTAGGATATAATTTTTACGTCTCAGAGGATCACAATATGTTTGTGAGTCGATATGCCATCTTCTTGAAAAAACAGTTTATCCTTGATAGAGGCAGTGGGAGAAAAATTGAGCTTGAAGAGAAAGTCTCTAAAAAGCAACGAGTCATGGATCCTATTGAACCCATTCATACAGAGCCAGTACACGTTGTTCCTCCACCTCGCAGATCTAGTAGGATCTTCCATACTCCTGATATATACTTAAGTATGCATGAAGAGAATACTAAGGAAATATTCCTCATGGGAGATAGGGAACACATAGAGGATCCCAAAACCTACAACAAGGTGATATCAGATATCGATTCCGAGAAATGGCTGGAAGCTATGAAGTCAGAGTTTGACTCCATGCATTCCAACCAAGTCTGTACCTTAGTGGATCTACCAGAAGGTATTGTACCTTTTGGATGTAAGTGGATCTACAAAAAAAATATAGGTTCGGATGGAAAGGTAGAGACCTATAAGGCAAGGCTAGTGGCAAAACGGTATAGTCAGCGCGAAGGCATTGACTATCAGGAAACCTTTTCACCTGTAGCCATGCTAAAATTCATCCGAACATTGCTTGCCATTGCAGCATTTCATGATTATGAAATTTGGCATATGGATGTGAAAATAGCTTTTCTGAATGGATATCTTAATAAAGATATCTATATGGAGCAGCCTTTGGGTTTCACTTCCAGTGATGGAGATCACAAGGTCTGCAAGCTGCAAAGGTCCATTTATGGACTAAAGCAAGCATCTCGGAGTTGGAATACTCGTTTCAATGATGCAATCAAAACGTTTGATTTCATCAAGAACAAAGAGGAACCGTGTGTCTATAAGAAGGTTAGTGGGAGTGCTGTCGTATTTCTCGTATTGTACGTGGACGACATTCTCTCGATAGGGAATGATATTCCCATGCTAACCTCGGTCAAGGTCTGGTTGTCAAAAGAATTCTCCATGAAAGACCTTGGGGAAGCATCCTATATTTTGGGGATAAAGGTCTATAGAGATAGATCTAAAAGGATGCTTGGCCTGTCACAGAAGATGTACATAGAGGAAGTGCTGAAATGGTTCAGCATGGAAAACTCCAAAAGGGATCTTTTACCCCTTAGGCATGGAATTCATCTCTCCAAGAAGATGTGCCCCAACACATCTGAAGAGATTCAACGCATGAGCAAGATTCCTTATGCATCGACAATAGGAAGTCTCATGTATGCCATGCTGTGTACACGACCTGATATAGCCCTTGCTGTGAGTGTCACTAGCAGATATCAGTCAAATCCAGGTGAAGAGCACTGGACAGCTGTAAAGAATATTCTTAAGTACTTAAGAAGAACTAAAGATTTATTTTTGGTCTATGGAGGAACATCAGAGTTAAAGGTAGAAGGGTACACAGATTCAGACTTTATGACTGATATCGATGATAGAAAGTCTACATCTGGATATGTGTTCTTGTGCAATGGTGGTACGGTGAATTGGAAAAGTTCTAAACAACCGATCATTGCTGATTCTACTATGAAAGCTGAATACATCGCCGCCTCTGAAGCTGTTAAGGAAGGCTTCTGGTTAAAGAAATTCATTGCGGAATTGGATATAATGTCATCAGATGCCATAACACTCTATTGCGATAATAATGGCGGCATAGCTCTTGTTAAGGAGCCAAGGTCTCATCAGAAGTCTAAGCATATAGAGCGGCGCTTTCACCTCATACGCGACTATGTTGAAAAAAAATATGTCGAGGTGCAGAGGTAGACTCCGCGAACAACGTGGCGGACCCGTTCACTAAGCAGCTGAGTCAGCAAAAGACTGAAGCCCACCTTGAGAAGATGGGACTTAGATATATAACTGATTGGCTTTAGTGCAAGTGGGAGATTGTTAGATGTATGCCCTAGAAGCCAATCTGGCTGACACATTGTTAATTCCAGGACATAATTTTGTACTTGACTTTTTATTATTGAATAAATAAAAGGCATCTTTTTCATTCATATCGTTTATGTGTTTATGAATCGTCCAAAAAATTAATAAGATGATGATGCATATTCTCAAGAGTTGAGAATTTGAGCCATGTATCAATGGTGATTGATTTCTAAATGCTCTTGATCGATGGATCATCACGAGGACGGTGATCGATCCGATCAGTGCACACATTACTTTCCTTGAGGATGGACGAGACTTGAGTCCACGGTGTGGGGACACTGAAGTAATAGTGCAGGTGCTTTTTAATGAATAAGGGTACTGAGCGTGACCAAGACAAGAAGTCGCTTGGATGTCTATCCACTCGTCAGTGACTTGCTTGATGTTGCAGTAGTGTGACTGGTCCTTTGACCTGCGGTACTTCGGCTACTCATGGTGAGGTTATTGTAGTTTGACTGCACATATACATGGTCTCTAAACATATGGGTCCATGCAATGTAGATTGGCTGCAATAGGTTCACTGTAGGAGTAGGGTATGCACCTATATGGGTTATCGACCTTGGTAAATAAGGAGAGATCCTATGTGATTTATAAGACTGAGTTCGTAAGACCTCGGCCGGGGCAGTATGCACAGTGGAGAAAGAGTTTTCCACTCTCGAACTTAAGTCGAATAAATCTTGACATATGACAGAAGATGGGGTTTGACGAGTTGTCCATGACCTCCGTTCTGTAGGGATCCATGATAGTAGGACTATATCATACGATAACTGCACCTAGAGCTTCATCATTCCATTCTGCTGGGTAGCCACTACATGCTGCTAGGTGTCACTGGTAGATGGTGAGACTCATAGGAAATATCTCGATGATCGATAAACCCTAATGAGTTGAGTTGGAATCGTTCCAACCCATTGAAAGAAGTTTTCAATGATATTGTGATAGAGATCGCAATATATCTCACTACCAGTCAGAAAAGAACCTATGGGGTCACACACACTAGAGGTATTGATCGATCTGATGGTTGAATAGTGATTATGAATCACGAGTAATCAATTCGATTGATAATCAGTTGAAGAAGGAAAGGAAATTGATTAATTGGACTTAAAACACGAATCCTACTTGGAGTAGGACTGGGAGTCCTACTTAGAGTAGGATTCCTACAATCCTAATTAGATTAAAATTTTGAATTTAATATGGATTCCTACTTAGAATAGGATTTCTGAAAGTCCTAATTAGATTAGGACTTCGGATTCAAAGTCGAATCCTAATTGGATTGGGACTAAGTCCTAATTGGATTAGGACTTCTTAAGTCCTAATTAATTATTAATCTAATGAATCAAGATGACTCTTAATTGGGTTAGGATTGAAGAGTTCAATTGAGTCATGGTTCATTCAAGTTATAATTGGATTAGGACTTGCATAAAATCCAATTTGGTTCGCCCTTAGACTAAGCCTAATTAAATTAGGACTTAGCCACTAGAAGCCCCCCTAATCCTCCTTAGAGGGGGACTAGGGCTAACCAAGAGGAGGGCCGTATGCACCCTCCTCCTTTTCTTCTTTGGTGCGGCAAGACAAGAGGGGCCGGTGCCCCTCTTGGAATATCATCAAGGAGCTCCTAAAAGTTAGGAGCTCCACTTGCTTTATAAAGGGGTATGGGAGGCACCTAGTGTAGGGTTCTAGCATGTCATAATGGGCAGCGGAAGCTAGGGATTTTAAAAATTTTCTTAATAAAGTCCCTATGCATGAAACCCTTTTAAGCCTAGATCACCTTAATGATTACAATCAAATAATATAAAATAAATGCAGAATTAGTAGAATACCTCAAATGCTAATCCAAAGTGTACAATCTCCACGAGGCGTCCAAGTGTCCGCCCTCCAATGGTAATCCACACGAAAACTTGATCAAGACTTTAGCTCCAAAGACTTTTGATCCTTAATGCAGAATTCTTCTAAAGAACTCTAATGGCTTGCTTTCCTTCCTTTCTATTTTTCTTTAGCCTTCTAAAATCCCTTCTAATCCTTTTGTCCTAAGGAAGACCACCTTGTCTTGGCTTAGGACACAATAGAAGCAATGTTAGAAAGAAAGAAACTAATGTAAGAAAGAAGGGATATGAGAGAGAGAGAGAGTTGGATTGATTTCCGATGATTTAGAAAACACCGGGAGCATTCCTATTTATAGATGGCGTGGGGATGCATCACCAAAGGATGCATCCCATCCACACATCCTTCAGATGGGGCGTGATAAGAGGAGAGAAGGCGCCACAAAAATAGGGAGAGGCGTATCAAAAGTGGTTATGATAAGATCAAGCGCTTATGATGTGGCGCTTGATTCCCTAAGCACCTCTTCATGAAAATGCGCCGTACTCTTCCCTTTTTTCACTTCTTCTCACGCAAGAAAAATAGGAACCAACCTTATCCATTCATCAAGGGTTGATGATGATCCAAAGGCCATGAAAGAAGGCGCCATATATCCCTTAGGCGTGATGAAGAGAGAAGAGAATGATGCGGTTGAAGGGAAAGTAGTTAGGATATGATGACGTGTCATCTTTATCCAATCCAAATGGCACTTCTTCATGAGGCGCCATTCTAAATTCACCGTATTCCCTTCTTTCTCACGCCATCTGATGTTGACTAAGTCAATATCACAAGTCCATCACGAGATCATGATCTCCCATCATCCCATGATGAAGATCCAATGGCTCTAATCCATGGCGCCATCCATTTGATCCTTCTCTTCATCCAAATGTTGATCCAACGGTCAAAATTAAATGTTTTATCAAATCTAATCCAATTAGACTCAAATCAAGCCAATTTAGGTGCCAACTCTTGGCTAACCCATATTAGAATATGATCTAATCAAATTAGATCAATTAAGAATCAGATTCGAATCCAATTCGAATCAGATTCGAATCTAGTTCGAATCAGGAGCTAAGGTTTGCAACACCTGCTAGGATGTTTATCTTGCAAACATGATCTAATCCAATTAGACCCTTGATAAGTTTTCTTGTGTGTGACCCATTGGGTTCCATACTTAGCCAGCAATAGGTGTGAGTGCAAGTTGACCCAACTTGATTAGAACTCTTCTAATCGATTTAAGTCCAAACTGCGCGAACCCGAACTTAACAATTAGAATCCTTTCTAATTGGTGATCGAATTAAACTCTTTAATTCGATCAAACCTATAAGACAAGATTGACGTCTAGCAACGTGTCATGTCTACCCGAAAAATATGGAATTTGGTGGAAATACCAAAAATACCCTTCAGTGGCAAGTTACCATGCAATTCAATCCTTTAATCAAACTGCATCCCAAATATGTATATGAGTATGAATATATGTCAAACTCAATTTCATATTCATATTTTTCTCAATCTTTTAATGATAATTCAAATAATGAAACATTAGAAACTCTTTCTAATTTTCATTATGCTTTGATCAAAGGCTTCCTGAATTATCATATGATTAGAATAAATAGGATGCTATCTTCTCTTACTAGAAGTGATTAATTCCTTGTTGACCTACTCATAATCTTCGTACACAATCCACCATATCCAGAAGACCTCGTACATAACTTATTGTCATGAATGAGTGTAAACCAAAACATAGGTTCATGTGCACAAGATACCATGGTGATCTCAGGTCAAAGGATCAGTTGCACAACTCCCACTAAGAGAATCATCTTTTGACATGTAAGTAAGACTTCATAAGATTTCTCTTTGTAGGTCAATTCAGTGAACTCATTCTTCTAATGAGCACCCATATCTTTGTATTAGTGTCTCCACACAAATGATTGTGAGATCAATCATCCTCTGCATCGAGCATACATAAGACATGCCAGTCTTTCCGGTAATCATTGATCCCCGACTCAATGTACCAATGACTGGAAATATTTAAGATTAGGATTTTAGGATTTTAAGTCTCACTAGTATGATCTCATCATAGTCTTAAAACCATTGCCCTAATCTAAGGAGTTTATCATAAATATAATCAACAACATATGATAAAACATAACGCCTTTATTCATATTTAAATGTCATGTACATGATTTGGACAAATCAAAAGAAAAACCCTTCGCAATACATATTGCGATTGGCTTGTAGGGCATCTACTCTTTCACCTAGGGCATTCATTCAAGCCCTCTTCTCCCTTGTGCCGTATGCCTCCCTCTCCCCTTTCCTTGGTTCAGCCGCAAGCAAGGAGAAGAAAGAAAGGAGTCTTGGCGGCATCCTCTTCCTCCCTTCCTCCTTCCAACGCATGCAAGGGAAAAGGGGCTGCAAGGCTTGGTGATCTTCTTCCTTGAGTCCACCTTCTTCATCCTCCTCTCTTAGGCAATCAAGGGTTGATTAAAAGGAAGGACATCAGCCATCAAAATAAATCTCTGCAAGGTAGCTAGCACTCCGGGGAGATTGGAGCGTTTGGATCGGTTCTTTGCTTCGTGTGGATACCCGTAGAGGCCGGACGCTTGTGCGGCTTCAAGCGAGCCTTCTTCCAAAATCATGATTATCAGTTTGCGGTGATCATCTACCCGCACAAGGTGAAGATCTAATCTTCATAATTATTTTAAAAGTTTTTAATTCTAATCTATCTACGAACGGTTTTTGAACAACGTTAATGTGATGAACGTCGATCCCGCGCATGCCTCTTCTGCTGCCATCTGAAATTTTTTTAATTTTTTGCAGCATGGGCGGGTTCCCAACAATGGAATCCAATGATGTATAGACATTAGTTGACCCACCCGAAGGGATTAAACCTATAGGATGTAAGTGGATATTCAAAAGAAAATGGAGCGTAGACGAAAAGGTAGAGACCTATAAAGCCCGTCTGGTTGCCAAAGGATATCATCAAATTTATGGTATTTACTATGACGAGACATTTTCTCCTATGGCAATGCTCAAATCCATTCGGATTATGCTTGCGATAGCAGCACATTTAGACTATGAAATATGGCAAATGGATGTAAAGACCACATGTCTAAATGGAGATTTAGAAGAGGAGGTATATATGATACAACCTAAAGGTTTTACATCTACAGATGAGTCTAAAATGTACAAGCTACAAAGGTCCATTTATGGATTAAAGCAAGCTTCACGGAGTTGGAATATACGTTTTGATAAGATAATCAAAACATATGGCTTCATTAAGAATGAAGAGGAATCTTGCATTTATAAATGGGCAAATGGTTCAGTTATTGTATTTCTTATTTTGTATGTGGATGACATTCTTTTAATCGAGAATGACATTTCTGCATTACAAGAAATAAAGGTATGGCTATCATCTCAATTTGCCATGAAGGATTTGGGAGAAGCATCTTACTAGGAATGAAGATCTATAGAGATAGATCTAGAAAATTGCTTGGATTATCTCAATCCACATACATTGATACTATACTGAAGAGGTTCAATATGATTAATTCCAAGAAAGGCTATCTTCCAATGGGCCATGGAATTAACCTCTCTAAGAGGGATTGTCCGACAACCCCTCAAGAAAGAGAGAGTATGGATAGAATTTCATATGTTTCGGCAGTGGGATCTATAATGTATGCCATGACATGTACTAGACCAGACGTAGTATACTCACTAGGAGTAGTGAGCAGATACCAGCCTGATCCAGGTAGCAACCACTGGAAGGTTGTAAAAACCATCCTTAAGTATTTGAGAAATACTAAAGATCAGTGGCTGGTCTACGATGATTCTGATTTAAAACTTGAGGGATATACCGACTCAAGTTTTCAGTCAGATCAAGATGATAGCAAGAGCGTGTCGGGATATATCTTTACTCTTAAGGGTGGGGCCATCTGCTGGAAGAGTTCCAAGCAGCATACAGTGGCAAATTCTACATGTGAAGCAGAATATATCGCCGCATCTGATGCCACCAGAGAAGCTGTGTGGTTGCGAAAGTTCATCACCAAGCTTCGAGTGACACCCTCCATTGATGGTCCAGTGTCTATTTTTTGTGACAATACTGGAGCCATAGCTCAAGCAAGAGAACCCAAAGCACATCAGCGGACCAAGCATATTCTACGTCGCTACCACTTGGTTCGAGAGATCGTCGAACGAGGTGATATTGATCTTCAGAAGATCGACACAAAAGAAAATCTGGCTGACCCATTTACCAAAGTCCTCTGCATCAAAGAGTTCAACGAACATAAGTCGAAGATGGGTATTAGATACTGTGCCGATTGGCTTTAGGTTAAGCGGGAGTTGTTGGAAATTGTATCCTAAATGTCAATCGTCAGCATGTTGATGATTGAATTTTGTAAATGAATTGACAAATCAATAAAATCTTTTTTTTGGCATTATTCATCATTTCATCTTCAAATGAACTCTTATATGATGAAGTCCTTAGGACTTATGTTATGATAAAGGAGGATTTATCTTTGAGTCCTTAAACTTGTTCGCGACCAAATGATATGTTGTTACTAGGACAACAGCATTATCGAGATTAGGTCGTTGTATGACATATACGTTGGTTGTCCTCTTAACCAAGGATTGTGGAGACACTGGTATGCCACACAGGTGAAGTGTAGGAGTACATTTCACCGAACGTGACCAATTCCGAAATGCTCTACTGTCAAGAGATGTTCTGAGTGGATATGGGTATAAGTTTGGCCCTTGGACCTGAGACCGCAACATGTGACTAGCAAGCAACTCATTGTACTTTGTACCGGACTACCTGAATTTCTAATTCAGTGACGAAAGGTCACTGGGTGCAGTCAAGTACTTACGCAGTCAGTTGTGAGTCGAGATGGAATTGACCCCTCCTGAAAACAGGAGATAATGTCTTGTGATTAATTTAGCAAAACCTTGGTCAGGGTAATCCCAGTGAGGAGTGTTGCCCAAAAAGACAACCCAAGAGGGGGGGTGAATTGGGTTTTAAGTAATTATTGAAATTAAAAAACCTTGTGAGTAACTAATTAAAACTTATTGCAAGTGGATTAATTAGTTTACTATATGCAGTGAATGAAGGGAATGGAAGAGACAATGAAACAATCACAAACACAAGAGATTTTATAGTGGTTCGGAGCTAACCCTTGTTCCTACGTCCACTCCCCAAGCTTCACTTGGGAGTTCACTATAATCCCTCGGATTACAGCCGGTTGTTTTACAAGCTCACAACCCAACTTGTTGTTTTACGAGATCACAACGAACTCGGTCGGTTTTCACAGGCTCACCGACTAGAACCACCCGATTGTTTTCTCGGGATCACAATTGAACCCTTACTCGTTGGTTTTACCCTCGGCTCACCAACCAACCTTAAC
The DNA here is from genome assembly GCF_051530095.1 of Phoenix dactylifera. NCBI lineage: Eukaryota > Viridiplantae > Streptophyta > Magnoliopsida > Arecales > Arecaceae > Phoenix > Phoenix dactylifera. Next base: position 13,709,548 of record NC_143193.1, read on the forward strand.
ACCCTTAATTCAATCCCCTGATTGAATCAAGTAAGAAAAGCAGTTTGAAACGAGTACAAGGATAGCTTCTTGAAAAGCGTATATAAACAATATGAACAAAGAAGAGTTAGAAGCTCTCAAATAGATTTTTGGATGTGGAGAAAGGGGCTTCTCAAACTCCGCAATTCCTCTTGAATGTGCTGAAGATTTGCTGTCAGAAGAGGAGCTTTGAATGTGAAGAAAATGTTTGTTGGATGGAGTTCAATGCGCTTTTTTCTTCTTTCTCTTGTATTTACTCTTGAGAGCCTTTGGTAGGTGAAAATCCCTTTATGTTTGAATGGAATAGCTCTCTTGATGTCTACTACTGTTCACTCTGGCTATTTAAGCAGTCCACTTTGAAAACTAGCTGTTAGACACCTTTTTGTGGCCGTTCTGCACACTCTGCAACTCCTGACAGTGTATCCATTGGGGTCGGAGTCGACTCGCTCGATCTAGAGTCGACTCGGCTGTTGCTGGAGTCGACTCACACTTTACTAGAGACGACTCGCCCACTGTTCAGGATTTGAATTAAAGTGCTGTCCCGTTCTGGAGTCGACTCGGCCAATCCTGGAGTCGACTCGCCAAAGTCTGGAGATGACTCGGCCCTCCGGAGACGACTCGTTCTCAGGGTTCCAGAGATCTGTTTTTCTGTATTTCTTTCTCGAGTTGACTCGGATCATCTTGGAGTCGACTCGGCTCTCAGAGCCCGAAAACTGATCCTCTGTGTTTGGAGTTGAACTGCCTCGGAGTCGACTCGCACTTTGTTGGGTCGACTCGGCTGACTTGGGAGTCGACTCGGGAGTACTTGGAGTCGGCTCGGCTCTCAGGATCCGAAAACTATTTCTCTCTGTTTTGAGTTGAACTGCCTCGGAGTCGACTCGCACTTTGTTGGAGTCAACTCGGCTCTCAGAATTCGAAAACTGATCCTCTATGTTTTGGCTTGAACTACCTTCTAGTCTTGCTTTTCTCTGAGAGTCGACTCGTACTTAACTAGGAGTCGACTCGCCAAACTTCGGAGTCGACTCGTAACCTTCTGGAGTCGACTCGGTTGCAGGGTCTGAAATACATTGTTCTGTCTTTCTTCTGGTACCCTTTGGAGTCGACTCGAAAACGTCGGGAGTCGACTCAGCAACCATCGGAGTCGACTCGAACCCTTATGGAGACGACTCGCTGACAGGGTCTGAAAATCAACTTTCTGTCAGTTCTCAGTCAGAGTCGACTCGTAGTGTACCGGAGTCGACTCAAGCATGTGCCAGAGCTTCTGAAACACTTGGAGTCGACTCGTAATCTTCCGGAGTCGACTCGAGCTTCAGACTTTGGTTCAAACTGATTTCCTACTTAGCCAAAATGTATTGAACCAAAGCTAGAGACACTTAAACATAAATTCATAAATATTTGGCTGAAACACTAGATTGAATTCATTAGTATAAGATATACTCAAATGCTTTGAGCTCATCAAAATCAAATAGGGTTATAATCAATCACTCCACAATCTCCCCCTTTTTGATGATGACAAACCATTGAGTATTTATAAAGTGAATTGCTCAACCAAAAGGAGATTTATAATAAAGTTTTGAAATGAATTCAAGTGTCTAGTCATTTAATTTATCCAAAATTGAAAGGTGTGAAACAGTAAATCCTGAAGTTAAAGCTCCCCCTTTCATTTGGAATTATATAAGTCTTCATCTCATGCAATCAATTGTTTGGCTTATATGTGTTTAATGAATTTGCTTTCTTAAGATTTCAGATTCTCCCCCTCAACATATGCATTCAATTTTATTTAGATTTCCTGAATTTTCTTTTAATGTCTTGAAGCTTTTGAGCTTAAATTTTTGGTTTTAGAGGAAAAATCTGCCAATTTGTTCTTGAGTATGATTCAACTAATCTCCGAATATTCCTTGAATGGATTCTGGAGATTACTCCTTTAGGAGCCCCAACAGAGAGATAATGAGCCTCGAGGTATCGAATCCACTTAGAACAAATTACTTTGTGCTTTAAGAATTTTCATTTTATTGATTCCCTTTACATTTCAATTCAATATATTTTCTCCCCCTTTTTGTCATCATAGCAAAAAGGCAGAAAGCACAGAAAAGTATAAGAACTCAAGAATGCACAATTTTGAAAGGAAATTGCTACTCATTGTATTAAATTCAAATTTGAGTACAAGTGTGATTACATATCAAAAGAGTCCTCAAGAGACTATACATCATAAAGTAAAAAGAACAAAAATACTAGGGTTTCTTTGTGGTGGAGGATGTGGCTCCTTTGCTCAGTCTAGTGTGTTTGATGACCATGCTTAACCCCTCATTGATGTTCCCCAGTTGTTCGAGAATCTCCGAGGTGGTTCTAGACTGAGTCGAAGAACTGTTGTTCACACTCTCCTGGAGGGTGTCAAGTTTGAAGATCAGTATATTGGCTAGTCTCTCTGCACCCTGATTCTGGTTGCCTAGCTCATGTCTGATGCTATCTCGCATCTCCCTTGTGTCGTCCTTGACGTCACTTATGTTCCAATATTGACCTTGAACTAGGCTTCGAATGTTGAATATCTCCTCCTTCAGATTTGCAACCATCTCTGTCACGGCTGCTAAGGAGGGAACAAGCTCGGTGGAGGGAACATTCTGAGGACCTCGAAGCTCCCTCAGCAGATCATCTCTCAGATCCCTCACTATCTCTTGCTGCAACTCTCGGAGCTGCTCAGAAGATATCCGGACCTCCAGTGGCTGCTGCTGAGAAGATGGGGCAGTGGAGGTGGAGGGCTCTGTATGTGCAGGACCAGAGGTAGAAGGATGGGTGGGAAGATCTGTATAGTGGTCCTGGTCATGGTCAGAGGCAGGAGAGTGATGAGTGGTTGGGTCAGATGAAGTGGATGGTCTCCGTACCCAGACTCCCTCAACTCTATGAAATCCCATCCGATGAAGAGTCCCCTCACCCATGCGATCTGTGTGACGCAGTGAGCGAGAGGGTTCCCCCTCAGGAATAGGTACATCTAACTCCCTAAAGATGAGAGTGAAAAGCATACCGTAAGGGAGACTCAACCTCGGCTTATCTAGGGGTTCACAGATATATTTGTAGATAAGTTTAGGGAAGTTGATAGGGGTGTCCTGGAGTATATGGTACATCAGGGCTAGGTCCCTCTCAGAGATAAAGTCAAACCTGCCAGTCTTTGGGAAGAGAATCCTAGAGATGACATTAAGGAGAAGCCGCATTTCAGTCGACAACTGATTTGCGAACACCTCCTCTATGGGGGACTGTGGAGGACTCCCTAATACTGCCGTAAGGGCCTCAGTCCTATCAAGGGGGTGACTGGGAGAGATCCCTTCTCGGGAAAGATGGAGGACTTGAGCAATGGAGTCCTCCGAGATGAATACAGGGACACCCGCTATGGTTCCCTGGATACCACCACTACCTCGGGCTACAGTCCCATAAAATTCCCTAACTAACCTCGGGTAAGTTGGGAGGTCTAAGGAACAGAACAACTCTAGCCCTTGTACCCTGAGACGATGCCCTAGGATGAAGCCTTCTCGGGAGAGGAAGTCAAAGTTGACTTTCCTCCCGGTGGAGACTGCCCTCCCGGCGCACGGACGCGAGGGAACCGGCCTAGGTGGGGAAGAAACCGGAGGTGGTGGCCTCGCGGGTTCGTTCCGAGCCTTTGACCGTCGCTCGGCCCCGCTCGCAGAGATAGGTCTCTTCCGGCTTGGGACAACTGCTTTCCTAGGCATTTTTGACCTAAACACCGGAGAAGGACTAGGAAAATGGAGGAAAAACTCGATGGAGAAGACCTAGAATGGGTCGGAAACGAGGTCGGAGACGGCTCTAGGGTTTTGGAACAGTGTCGGCTGTGAATAGAAGTGAGGATTGAACGTTTTGATTAGGGTTAAAAAATTGGATTCCCGACCTCAAGTCGACTCCAGTAAGTCGCGAGTCGACTCCAAAATATGCGCGAGTCAACTCCCCCATGAGCCGACTCTAAAATGTATCCGAGTCGACTCGAACTCTGGCACACACCCAAAAATCTTGTTATTTTCGTGCCACAAGAGAGAGGTATGGACTTATCCAGGATTTAAGAACTGATTTGATGATCATAGATAAGAAATCCTATGTCCACCATAGACTAATCCTCAAAATCTATGAACTAGAGGAGAGTATCACTAGAATGGATCAATCACTCCTAACCCTCTTCTAAGTATGCAAAATCGATCTTCACTCAGAGGTTTTGTGAAGATATCAGCAAGTTGATCATCAGTACACACAAATTGAAGTGTCACATCACCATTCAGTACATGATCTCTTATGAAGTGATGTCTTATCTCAATGTGTTTAATTCTTGAGTGCTGAATTGAATTTTTAGTTAGATTAATGGCACTTGGATTATCACAGTTAATGGAAATTTTATCTTGTTTAATGCCATAATCTTCAAGTTGTTGTTTAATCCACAAGATTTGAGCACAACAACTCCCAGCAGCAACATATTCGGCTTCTGCCGTAGATAGTGCAATCGAGTTTTGTTTCTTGCTAAACCAAGAGATTAAATTTTCTCCTAAGAATTGACATGACCCGCTGGTGCTTTTTCTATCAAGTTTACAACCAGCAAAGTCTGAATCTGTATACCCTATTAAGTTTATGCTAGATTCTTTAGAGTACCATAAACCTATATTTTTTGTTCCTATTAGGTATTTAAAAATTCTCTTAACTGCAATTAAATGTGATTCCTTAGGATTAGATTGATATCTAGCACACATGCATACACTAAACATGATATCAGGTCTACTTGCAGTGAGATATAATAAAGATCCTATCATACCTCTATACATCTTTTGATCTACTGATTTACCTGATTCATCTTGGTCTAGTTTGCATGATGAACTCATGGGTGTGCTGATTGACTTGTTTCCTTCCATATCAAACTTCTTAAACATCTTCTTGATGTATTTAGCTTGATTGATGAAGATCCCTTCTTCAGATTATTTGATTTGGAGCCCGAGGAAATAGTTCAGCTCTCCCATCATGCTCATTTCAAATTCACTCTGCATTATGTCGGCAAATTCTTCGCAGAGGCGATTGTTAGTAGCACCGAAAATAATATCATCTACATAAATCTGAACTACTAACATATTTTTGTTTTTCCTTTTTAAAAACAATGTTGTATCAACGTTCCCTCTAGAGAATTCATGGTCTAACAAAAATTTGCTAAGTCTTTCATACCATGCTCTAGGAGCTTGTTTCAAACCATAAAGTGCTTTGTTTAATTTATACACATGATTGGGGTATTGATGATTTTCAAAACCAGGAGGTTGTTCTACATACACCTCCTCATTAACATACCCATTCAAAAAGGCACTTTTTACATCCATTTGAAATAATTTGAAATCTTTAGAGCATGCAAATGCTAGTAACAATCTAATTGCTTCAAGTCTAGCTACAGGAGCAAAAGTTTCATCAAAGTCTATACCTTCTTCTTGATTATAGCCCTTTGCTACTAGTCTAGCCTTGTTGCTAATCACGATTCCATTTTCATCAAGCTTATTTTTATATATCCATTTGGTTCCTATTATTGAGCATTCAGAGGGTCGTTCAACTAGGTTCCATACCTTATTTCTAGTGAATTGGTTTAGTTCTTCTTGCATTGCATTTATCCAATTTACATCATTTTCAGCTTCTTCTATATTTTTAGGTTCAAAGTGTGAGACAAATGCTAGATGATTATTTAAGTTCCTAAGAGATGCTCTAGTTCTAACAGGTTGAGATGGATCATCTAAAATTAATTCCTTAGGATGCCCATGAGCATACCTCCAAGCCTTAGTCAGCCCATGATCCACAATTGCCTCTTGGCTTGTTGATGCATTTCCAATTAGCTTTGGTTCATCTTCTTATAATGTCATCTCATCAATCTTTTCTTCAAGAATTTCTGCATCATCATCAGGAGCAACTTTCTTGCTAGAAGAGATATCATTAGTATCATCAAAAACAACATGTATAGACTCTTCAATAACAAGGTTTCTTTTGTTAAATACTCTATAAGCTTTACTTGATGTAAAATATCCCAAAAAGATACCTTCATCATATTTAGAATCAAATTTACCTAAGTTATCCTTGCCATTATTATGAATGAAACATCTATATCCAAAAACATGAAAATAGTTTACTTTGGACTTTCTATTTCTCCAAAGTTCATAAGGTGTTTTCTTTATAATGGGTCTCAATAAAACTCTATTTAGTATATGACATGATGTATTAATGGCTTCTCCCCAAAAATACTTAGGGAGGTTACTTTCACACAACATGGTTCTAGCCATTTCCTCGAGGGTTCTATTCTTTCTTTCTACAACTTCATTTTGTTGTGGTGTCCTAGGTGCAGAGAAATTATGAGTTATCCCCTTTTTACTACAAAATTCGTCAAATAGATGATTTTCAAATTTTGTTCCATGATCACTCCTAATAGCTATAGCTGAAGCATTTCTTGAATTAGTAACTTCCTTATGAAATTTCTTAAATACAGAAAATGCTTCATCTTTATGAGCTAAGAATATGACTCATGTGTATCTAGGAAAATCATCTACAATGACAAGGCCATACTTGTTTCCACCAAGACTTGTAGTTCTAGTTAGTCCAAATAGATCCATGTGTAGTAGTTCAAAGGGTCCAGTAGTAGTGACACAATTTATGGATTTAAAAGAGCTCCTAGATTGTTTGCCATATTGACACGCTTCACAAATTTTATTTTTCTCAAATTTTAGTTTTGGCAAACCTATTACAGAATCTCTTTTAACTAGTTTTGATATTGTATCCATACTTGCATGACCTAACTTATGGTGCCATAGCCAACTTATATCATTAGCCTTAGTATCACTAGCTACTAAGCAAGGATTATTTTTGGCAAGATCTTCAAGATCTACTACGTACACATTTCCACGTCTTATTCCTTTGAATACTAAGCTATTGTCAATTGAGTTGGTTATGATGCATAGGGTTGGCTTAAACAGAACATCAAAACTCCTATCACATAATTGACTTATGCTAAGTAAGTTATGCTTGAGACCATCTACAAATCGTACATTATCAACAAAGGTTGAGAAGGTGATTTGTACTTTACCTATAACAATGATGTGACCTTGGTTATTGTCTCCAAATGTCACTGCACCTCCTATTTTAGGCTCAAGGGTGAAGAATTGCTCTTTGTCACCCATCATGTGTCTTGAGCAGCCACTATCCAAGTACCAACAGTTTTTGTCGACCTTGGCTGCAAGACACTCCTACACAAGGAAATCATACAATTTTAGGTACCCAAGTTTTGTTGGGTCCTTCATGGTTAGTAATGTTGGTTCCTTTTGGAACCCAAACCTTTTTAATTTTTTTTTTAGCTTTTTCTTTTCTATGGTCACACACATTAGCTTTATGTCCTATTTTTCCACAGCAAAAACAGGTTATATTCTTAATTTTGCTTTCTCCTGCTTTCATAAAAAAATTACTAAGGAGCTTTTGCTTATTCTTAGGTTTATACCCTAAACCAGCTCTATTAAACACAGCTCGTTGATTATTAAGTATCATTTCCAATTTTTCAAAACTATATGTAAACTTTTCTACAAAAGGTTTGTATTTTTCAAGTTCTCGCGCTAACTTTTGTTTTTCTGTTTTTAGTATGTTTAAGTCTTTTGTGGGATTATCTCTTATAGTTTGTTTATCATTTTTAAGTTCTGAAATTTTCTTGGTTAGTTTTTCGTTATCTTTAATTAAGGTATTAGTTTTTTGAATTAACATTTGCTTGCTTGTTTTAAGTTCTAAATTTTCTTTAATGATAAAATCCTTATCCTTAATTAATTTTCGTATTTATGAAAGTGAGATTGATTGGTTAGTTTTAGCTCTTTATTCTTAAGATTTATTGTCTTATATTCATCCATTACTTCATTAAACGCATCATACAATTCATCAAAGGTAAAATCTAAATGCGTTTCAAATGTTACCTCATTTTCGTTCGCCATAAAACAGAAGTTGGCCTTTTCCTCTTGTTCCTCATCCGATGATGATGATGATGAATCGAAATCCGTTAAGGTGGAGACGAGGACTTTCTTTTTCTTATATTTGCTAGCCTTCTTGAGCAAGGGACAATCAGCTCTGAAATGTCCCGGCTTCTTGCATTCATAGCATCCGATTCCTTCATTTTCCCTTTCCTTACCTTTATCCTTGTAGTAGAAACTTGAGGGACCTCTCCTCTGATGAAAGGACTTCTTTCGGTTGATGAATTTTCTAAACTTTCGCACGAGAAGAGCCTCATCATCATCTCCCTCATGATCTTCTTCTTCACTGCTGCTACTGCAAGATAGATCCTTGTTAGAAGAAGTAGATTTGAGAGCTATTACCTTTTTCTTATGAGAGGATTCTTCTTCGCTGTGTTGTTTCATTGTGAGCTCGTGCGTCATTAGGGATCCAAGAAGCTCCTCAAGTGGAAGCTTGTTCAAGTCCTTGGCTTCTTGGATTGCTGTTACCTTGGCCTCCCATGATCTTGGCAAACATCGAAGAATCTTCCTGATAAGGTCACTGTTAGTATAATTTTTGCCAAGGCTTTTTAGGCCATTGACAATATCAGTAAATCTAGTAAACATGCAAGTGATAGTTTCATTAGATTCCATCTTAAATAGTTCATATTTATGAACTAGTATATTTATTTTAGATTCTTTTACTTGATTCGTACCTTCGTGGGTCACTTCAAGCCTATCCCATATTTTTTTTGCAGAATTGCAAGTTGAGACTCTATTGAATTCATTACGGTTTAAGGCACAATAAAGCACATTCATTGCTTTGGCGTTTAGTTGTGCCTTCCTAATATCATTGTCATCCCAATCTTTTTTAAGTTTGGGTATAGTAACACCCTCTACAAAAATTGATGGGATGTATGGTCCATTAACTATAGTGCTCCAAATCTCATAGTCTTGAGCTTGGATAAATATCCTCATCCTAGCCTTCCAATAGGAGTAGTCGGTTCCATTAAAGAATGGAGGTCTATGGGTGGATTGCCCCTCAATATGAGAAGATCCAAATGGGGTTGTCATTTTGATCTTTTACTCTTTTGATAGAAGAGTTCCGGCTTTGATACCACTTGTTGCCCAAAAAGACAACCCAAAAGGGGGGGTGAATTGGGTTTTAAGTAATTATTGAAATTAAAAAACCTTGTGAGTAACTAATTAAAACTTATTGCAAGTGGATTAATTAGTTTACTATATGCAGTGAATGAAGGGAATGGAAGAGACAATGAAACAATCACAAACACAAGAGATTTTATAGTGGTTCGGAGCTAACCCTTGCTCCTACGTCCACTCCTCAAGCTTCACTTGGGAGTTCACTATAATCCCTCGGATTATAGCCGGTTGTTTTACAAGCTCACAACCCAACTTGTTGTTTTACGAGATCACAGCGAACTCGGTCGGTTTTCACAGGCTCACCGACTAGAACCACCCGATTGTTTTTCCGGGATCACAATCGAACCCTTACACGTTGGTTTTATCCTCGGCTCACCAACCAACCTTAACACCCTTGATTCAATCCCCTGATTGAATCAAGTAAGAAAAGCAGCTTGAAACGAGTACAAGGATAGCTTCTTGAAAAGCATATATAAACAATATGAACAAAGAAGAGTTAGAAGCTCTCAAACAGATTTTTGGATGTGGAGAAAGGGGCTTCTCAAACTCTGCAACTCCTCTTGAATGTGCTCAAGATTTGCTGTCAGAAGGAAAGCTTTGAATGCGAAGGAAACGTTTGTTGGATGGAGTTCAATGCGCTTTTTCCTTCTTTCTCTTGTATTTACTCTTGAGAGACTTTGGTAGGTAGAAATCCCTTTATGTTTGAATGAAATAGCTCTCTTGATGTCTACTACTGTTCACTCTGGCTATTTAAGCAATCCACTTTGAAAACTAGCCGTTAGACACCTTTTTGTGGCCGTTCTGCACACTCTGCAACTTCCGACAGTGTATCCGTTGGGGTCAGAGTCGACTCGCTCGATCTGGAGTCGACTCGGCTGTTGCTGGAGTCGACTCACACTTTACTGGAGACGACTCGCCCACTGTTCAGGATTTAAATTAAAGTGCTGTCCCGTTCTGGAGTCGACTCGGCCAATCCTGGAGTTGACTCGTCAAAGTCTGGAGATGACTCGGCCCTCCGGAGATGACTCGTTCTCAGGGTTCCAGAGATCTGTTTTTCTGTATTTCTTTCTCGAGTCGACTCGGATCATCTTGGAGTCGACTCGACTCTCAGAGCCCGAAAACGGATCCTCTGTGTTTGGAGTTGAACTGCCTCGGAGTCGACTCGCACTTTGTTGGAGTCGACTCGGCTGACTTGGGAGTCGACTAGGGAGTACTTGGAGTCAGCTCGGCTCTCAGGATCCGAAAACTGTTTCTCTGTATTTTGAGTTGAACTGCCTCGGAGTCGATTCGCACTTTGTTGGAGTTGACTCGGCTCTCAGAATCCGAAAATTGATCCTCTGTGTTTTGGCTTGAACTGCCTTCTAGTCTTGCTTTTCTCTGAGAGTCGACTCGTACTTAACTAGGAGTCGACTCGCCAAACTTCGGAGTCGACTCGTAACCTTCTGGAGTCAACTCGGTTGCAGGGTCTGAAATACATTGTTCTGTCTTTCTTCTGTTACCCTTTGGAGTCGACTCGGCAACCATCGGAGTCGACTCGAACCCTTCTGGAGTCGACTCGCTGACAGGGTCTGAAAATCAACTTTCTGTCTTTCTGTCAGTTCTCAGTCGGAGTTGACTCGTAGTGTACCGGAGTCGACTCGAGCATGTGCCAGAGCTTCTGAAACACTTGGAGTCGACTCGTAATCTTCCGGAGTCGACTCGAGCTTCAGACTTTGGTTCAAACTGATTTCCATACTTAGCCAAAATGTATTGAACCAAAGCTAGAGACACTTAAACATAAATTCACAAATATTTGGCTGAAACACTAGATTGAATTCATTAGTATAAGATATACTCAAATGCTTTGAGCTCACCAAAATCAAATAGGGTTATAATCAATCACTCCACAAGGAGTCACAGGATATCTAAAGTTAATCACATAATGGATGTACTAATTATAGGGTTGACAGTGAGCTCTAAGTCATCCTGGCATTAGGAGTCAAAGGATTGAATTATACAGTAACCATAGTTCAGGATTTCAGAATATTTCCTTCGCATATATTCGGCCTATCCAGATGTCGGGTACCATTGCTAGATGGTCACATCGATTAGTGTAGGAAGTCGTTCCTATACTACCGGCTTAGGTTTGAATCTATGAGGTCACACGCATAGAAGATTTCTGATTGATCAAGAAGGCTGATGAATAATTAAGAATTATTCAGGGATAATTCGGTCAATTCGATTGAAAAATTATCTTATAAAATAATTAAAGTAATTATTGGGGGATTAATTAGTAATTAGATTACTAATGAACTCAATTGGATTGAGTAATTAGACTAAAGATGAGCCAAATTGAATTATATTCAATTCTAGGCTCAATCAGGATTTTTGACCTGATTGGATTAGGTCTGAATCAAGAGAACTTAGGTTGACCAAATTAAATTAGATTAAATTTGTGCTTAATTAAGGATTGACCTAATTGGATTAGGTTCAACCCATGAAAATTAGATCATTCTAATTGTTAGGATTTAATTAAATTAAATGGGTTTGATCTGAAACTGTTCGGATCTTGAAATTTACTTGTCACATATCCATGCATGGCGCCATAAATTAATTTTTAATATGATTAAAAATTAATTTAATTTATTTAATGGTGCCATGGTACACTTGGCAACATCCTGAACCTCTTTCATCATCAGATGGGGTGACATGGAGAGATAAATTCATGAAAAGAATTGGATAAGATCAAATTCTCTCTCTTCATAGCATATGTCATCCTTATCTTTATCTCACTTCTAATTAAGGTTGAATTTCGAATTTAATCACCACAAAATCACCATGTGACCCTCTAATCTGATTGGGGGCATGGAAATTTGGAAATTGAAAGAAGGAAGTGGCAACATGATGAATGGTTTAGATTAGATCAAGCTATATTATGTAATGGCACATGAACTTGAATTTTGAATTCAAAATTCAAAACCCCATAAAATCCTCCTCAAATATGGGATGGTTGGCATGAAGTTAGAGGGGATAGCAACATTAAAAGGACCTCCATCAGCTGGTGGTCGAATTCAAGGAAAAAAGAGAGAAAAAGAAGAAGAAAAAAGGAAAAAGAAAAGAAAGGAACCCTAGTTCATGCATGAAAAAATTCTGTATTCAATCTAGCCGATTTCTTTCTCCTCTAAGTCCATCGCGCCATTAGTGTTAGGGGTCCCTGATAAGAGTCTTTAGATCAGATCTAAGTCCTCTTAAATCCCTCCAAACCTTTCCTCCAAATTCTTCCAAGAAGGCGGATCAAAAGTTAATAGCGTTGGGAAGATCAAATTTCAGCCTCAAGAAATTCTGCGCAAGCTAGCACTTCCGCAGGATTGGATCTCTTCAGGAACTTCGCGTGTACTTCTTGTAGAGGCCATTCATGTGCGTGGCTGTGAAGTCAAGGATCAGATCCACAACTTTCATCCATCATAAATGGTATTAATCTAGCATTAATCATTTATTATGGTGTCAAAATCTAGGTCTGATTCTCCGAGGTTTTACCCTCTTTTGGGGCTCCTCACGAAGATATCTCCAAAATCCATTCGATGGATATTCGAAGATTAATTGGAATAGAGTTCTTAAATTTCAGATCTGATAGTTAATCATGCATGAAACTTTTAGCATAATTATTTAAACGATTTCGGCATAATCCTATGTGTTCTTAAGGTGCTGATTTCTAGATTTGATCTTGTAAGCATGCATGAATTAAATTGTTTGATTCAGTTTTTTCGCTGTATTTTTGAAACTTAAAAATAACTACGTATGGCTTGATCTCCTTTATGAAGGGGTACGTAGGCAACCCGATCAGGTTCAGCCATGGTTTTTTAAAAAAAAAATTCGGAATGCTTAACACCGAAGAACCTAGGATTCACTTTCAGTGGTATCAGAGCAAAGGTCTAAGAGTTGTGACTGATCTCTGGAAACTCTCACGCGTGATCGTGAGACGAAGCGTGGCTCTCCGCCCAGGGGCGTATAGAGATGCGTGCTCTGATAGGTATACATGGGTGTCACCCTATTTTTAATAGGATCGAACCCATGTAGGAGTGGAGACTCCCCCACTTTCAGTTCTGGTGATGAATAAATACCATGTTATATAATTGATCAAATACATTTACAATCAACAATTGATTGGATTTAGGACATAATTCCCAACACAACACTCTTAGAATAACTCTTTGAATTCTCTATATGCTTGATTGAGAGTTCTTATCCATGGCATTATCTTCTATTGATCATAAACATAAAAATATGTACTTGGTATATTTTTAAATATATGCATTAAGAATACTAAGATTAAAGATACTAGTTTTGGCATATAAAAGCAACTCATACTAGTATGGACTTAATCTCAAAAGACTTTGTCATTAGTTTACTTAGATTAATTTCTGCAAGATCAAAGTTTGCTATGCATTTCCTCTAGAAAAACAAACTATAATCATTTCTATATCTGAAAATATTGTTTTCATCTCTTAGTCTTTGAAAATTCTCCACAAGAACTTATTTGGATCTCTAGGATTATGAACCTAGGAGATAAGCTGTCTGCTTTTGTAATTATAGATAATTTCTCAAAGCTAACATTGGTTTTGTTCTTGGTACTTAAATTGAAATATTTTCTGCATTGGCACAAACTTACAAACGGTTTTAAATGAAAAAGGTTTGCAAACTGTGAAAATAAAGAAGTATTATGGCACAGTTTTGAAAATCAATTTGTTAATAAGGTTTGCACAGAAAATGGTATTGAATACAATTGTTTTTGCACCAAGAACACCATTGCATATAGGGGTTATAAAAATATAAAAATAGAACCCTTGAAAAATTTGTGTAAGGACAATGCTTTGTGATAATAGTTTGCTTAATTAATTTTGATTAATGCTATCATCACAGTTTGTCATATTATAAAATTTCTATTAGATTTATTTTTGAAGAAAACTCCTTGTGAATTCAGAAAAAACAGAAAATCAAATATTGCATACTTTCTGTTTTTCAGTTGTACGTGTTATGTTCCCAATAATGAAAGATCTGCTAAATCTAATAAAACAAGTGTTTCTTTGTGTTGCCCAGATAGACAACCCAAGAGGGGGGGTGAATTGGGTTTTAAAATAATTTTAACTATTAAAGCGTTTGTGGGTGACTAATTAATGCTTTTTACAAGATGATTAATTAGTTGCTGTGATGTGTATGAAATGAGAGTAATGGTAAGAGACAAGCAATCACAAACACAAAGCTTTTATAGTGGTTCGGAGCTAACCCTTGCTCCTACGTCCACTCCCCAAGTCTCTCTTGGGAATTCACTATAACCCCTTGGATTACAGCCGGTTGTTTTCCAAGCTCACAACCAAACTTGTTGTTTTACGAGCTCACAACGAACTCGGTCGGTTTTTCCAGGCTCACTGACTAGAACCAACCCCGATTGTTTTCCCGGGGTCACAATCGAACCCTTACACGTTGGTTTTACACTCGGCTCACCAACCAACCTCAATACTCTTGATTCAATGCCCTGATTGAACCAAGCAAAGACAAAGGTGTAGATAAAAGAGACAAACAGAAAAATACAGCTTCTCAAAAGCAGATAAATGGCAATATGAACAATAACGAAGTTAAGAGCCCTCAAACGCTTTTAAGTTGGAGAAGAGGAAGGGCTTCTTAAACTTTTGGTCTCCTCTTGAGTGAGTAGTCGACTTGAATGCAGGAGGAGAAGGCTTTTAATTGCTGGAAAGATGTAGGTGGATGCAGTAAATGCAGATCTTCCTCTTTTTCGTTGAAGAACACGTTGCAGAGCTTGAATGCTTGATTAGTTGGAGTGGAATGGTTCTTCTCTACCTTGCTACAGTCTTCTGTGGCTATTTAAACCAACCCCCACGGAAACTAGCCGTTAGAGAGCTTTTTCTGCCCGTTCTGCACACTCTGCGCAGCCTGACAATGTGTCCGTTGGTGGGTTATAGTCGACTCGCGCGATCAGGAGTCGACTCGGCTGTAGCGGGAGTCGACTCAAGCTTTTCCGGAGTCGACTCGGCAACTGTTCCAAATTTGAATTAAAGTTGCCTTCATGACTGGGAGTCGACTCGTCTTGACCTGGAGTCGACTCGCCAACTTCTGGAGCTGACTTGGCAATTTCGGAGTCGGCTCATCCACTGAAGTCCGTGGATCCAATTTTGAATTTGATCCACTCGAGTCGACTCGACTATCCTGGGAGTCGACTCGAATCTCAGAGCCCGAACTCCCGATTCTCTGTCTTTTGGCTCGTCCAGTCTTGGAGTCGACTCGAACTTCCTCGGAGTCGACTCGGCTCTCAGTTTCCGAAACTTGGTCTTCTGCCTTTTTGATGTGAAGCTGTCTTGGAGTCGACTCGAGCTGTCTGGGAGTCGACTCGAATCTCAGAGGCAGTAACTTGGTCTTCTGTCTGTTGATGGTCGCGGAGTCTTGGAGTCGACTCGCATATTGCGGGAGTCGACTCGAATCTCAGAGTCCGAAAATTGCTCTCTGACTTTTTCTTGTGTTCCTCTGAGAGTCGACTCTCACCTTCTTTGGAGTCGACTTGCCATCCATCGGAGTCGACTCGCGTTTCACTGGAGTCGACTCGAATCTCAGACCCGAAAACTGCTCTCTGACTTTTTCTTTGTGTTCCTCTTGGAGTCGACTCTTACTATCCTGGAGTCGACTCGGTGAACATCGGAGTCGACTCGCGCACTTTGGGAGTCGACTCGTTGACAGGTTCTGAGTTGAAGCTTTCTGTTCTTCTGCCTGTTCTCAGTCGGAGTCGACTCGTATAGATCTGGGGTCGACTCGAGCCCGTGCCAGTGAACTTGATACGCTTGGAGTCGACTCGTGATACTCTGGAGTCGACTCGAGTCTCAGACTTTGGTTCAAGCTGACTTCTTAACTTATCCAAAAATTATGAACCAAGTCTTGAGACACTTAGACAAGATTTTCACTGAAACACTTAATTGAATTCATTAGTAAACAAGAAATATACTCAATTGCTTTGATCTCATCAAAATCAAATAGGGTTTTAATCAATCACTCCACAATCTCCCCCTTTTTGATGATGACAAAACACTGAGTATATGTAAAGTGAATTGCACAATAAACAATGAAATAAAATCCATAAATGAATTGAAATGTCTGGTAATTCAATTTATCCAAGCTTGAAAGGAGTGAAACAATAAATTTCGGAGTTAAAGCTCCCCCTTTCATTTGGAATTAAATAAGCCTTCATATTATACAATCAATTGTTTGGCTTATATGTCATTAATGATTTTGCTTGATTAAAATTCAGATTCTCCCCCTCAACATATGTATTCTACTATGTTTTGATTCTTTGAATTTCCTTTTAATGCTTTGAAGTTTTTGAACTGAATTTTTTTTTGGTTTTTAGAGGGAAAATCTGTCAATTTGTTCTTGAGTAGGATTCAGCTAATCTCCGAATATCCCTTGAATAGATTCTGGAGATTACTCCATTAGGAGCCCCAAAAGAGAGATAATGAGCCTCGAGGTACCGAATCCACTAAGAACGAATTTGTATGTTTTAAGAGTTTATCTTTTTATTGATTTCCATTGATTCCTTTTACATATTTTATGCATATTTCTCCCCCTTTTACATATTTTATACATATTTCTCCCCCTTTTTGTCATCATATCAAAAAGGAGGTAATCAAAACACACAATCAAACATAGATCAAAAGGCACATTATTGAAGAAAAATGCGGCTACTCATTGTATTAATTTGTATGTAAGTACATTTCAGAATACAATAAGTAACGTAAAGCAATACATGTCAAAGCAAAATACAAAAAGTAGCTACGGTCTCCTCGAGGATGTAGGTCCTCCTCTCGAGGATGTATCTCCTCCTCTCGAGGATGTGACTCCTCCTCTCGAGGATGTGGCTCCTCCTCTCGAGGATGTATCTCCTCGAGGCATGCGCTCCACGAGTGATTGGACCGCATTGGTCACGTTCTCTAGCTGGCGAATGATGGCCTGGATGGCCCTGCTCTGTGTCGTATCCAGCTCGAGTACTGACTTCTGCAGTCCGTCCAGCTTGTCGATGAGCACATTCGACAAGCGCTCGGCCCCTGCGGTGGTGGTGGACATGTCACGGCCGATGTCATCCCGCATCTATTGAGTGGTGCTCGTGACCTCACTCATGCTGTGGAACTGGGCCTGTATCAAGGTCCTCATGTTGTATATCTCTTGCCGCACCTCAGCCGTCATGTCTGTCACGGCTGTCAGGGAAGGGACCAATGCGGAAGATGTGGGCGCAGGAGAGGGAGTAGGCACCGCACCCCGGAGCTCCTGGAGCAGATCTCGGACTATCTCCTGCCGCAGCTCCCGGAGCTGCTCAGACGAGATCCGGACCTCCATAGGCTGAGTGGCTGAGGAGGAGGGTCCGGCTGAGGTGGTAGGAGCAGGAGTGGATGGAAGATCTGGATGGTCTGGAAGGTCTGGGTAGTCTGAATCGGGCTCAGGACTGGGGGAAAGTCTGGTGGTCTGTGAGGTGAGGGACGACTTCCTAACCCAGATCCCCTCTCTCTTCCGAAACCCCATCCTGTGTAGGGTCCCCGCTCGCATGCGATCTGTCCATCGCAATGCGCGAAAGGGTTCCCCCTCAGGAATGGGAATCTCGTACTCCCTAAACAGAAGGGTGAATATCATGCCGTATGGGAGGGTGAGCCTAGGTCTATCTAGGGGCTCACACATATACCTATAGATGAGTTTGGAGAAGTTGATCGGGGTGTCCTGAAGAATATAAAATATAAGAGCTAGGTCTCTCTCATTTACAAAATCAAATCTCCCTGTCTTAGGGAAGATGGACCTAGACAGTATACTCAAAAGGATTCTCACCTCAATCGGAAGTGAGCTAGCAGAAACCTCGTCTAGAGGTGACTGGGGTGGATGCCCTAGAACGGCCGTAAGGGCCTCAACCCTGTCCTCAGGGTGTGTGGGAGCCACCCCTACTAATGGAAGGTGGAGGATGTGGGCAATAAGATCCTCCGTAACAAACAGAGGGACACCGGCTACTGTGCCCTCGATACCCCCATCTCCCCGATGGACGGTACCATAGAACTCTCTAACAAGGCCAGGGTAAGTGGGGAGATCTAAAGTGAGGAAGTACTCTAATCCCTGTGCCCTAAGCCTATCACCTATGGTGAACCCTTCCCGGGAGAGATAGTCGAAATCGACATATCTCCCGGTGGTGACGGCCTTCCCGGCCAATGGCCTCGCGGGAACCGCCCTAGGCGGGGAACGAGCCGGAGGTGGTTGCCTCGCGGGATCGTGCCGCGCCTTGGAGCGCCGTTCGGGACCGGCCTCGGGTCGGGACCTCTTTCGGACAACGGTCTTACGCGGCATTATGACCTAGACGGAATGAAAAACCTAAAGGACGGAGAAAGGTCGATGGAGGAGGCTTGGGACCGACCGGGGGCGACCTAGGAAGGGATGAAAAACCTAAGAACCGGTGAAAGATCGACGGAAAAGGGGTTGGAGACGATCGGGGACGACCTAGGAGTCGGCTCTAGGGCTTTTGAACAGTGGCGGCTTGAGAGAAAAGTATTTTCGAAACGACAAATCTAGGGTTAAAAAGTCGGATCCCGACTGCGAGTCGACTCCACTGAGTCGCGAGTCGACTCGACCTCGAGTCGACTCCAGAATATGCGCGAGTCGACTCTCCTTATGCGCCTGTAGACTTCGAGTCGACTCCCGACTATATGCGAGTCGTCTCCCCCTCTGCTGCCATCTTTGCGAGTCAACTCCCGCAAATGCGCGAGTCGACTCCCCCTTAGGAGCCGACTCTGAAACTTACTCGAGTCGTCTCTAACTTTGGCACGCACCTAAAAATCATGCTTCGTTTGTGCCAAACGAGGGAAAATCACTAAATTAGGATCTGATTTGATGATCATTGAAGAGAAACTCTATTTTAACCACAAACTAATCATCAAAATCAATGAATCTAGTGGAAACTACCACTAGGATGGATCAATCACTCCTAATCCCCTCCTAAGCACACTAAACCTCTCTTCACTTAGGGGTTTTGTAAAAATGTCTGCTAATTGATCATCAGTACAAACAAATTGGAGTGTCACATCACCATTCAATACATGATCTCTTATGAAGTGATGTCTTATCTCAATATGTTTAGTTCTTGAATGCTGAATTGGATTTTTAGTTAGATTAATGGCACTTGTATTATCACAATTAATGGAAATTTTATCTTGTTTAATGCCATAATCTTCTAGTTGTTGTTTAATCCACAAGATTTGAGCACAACAACTCCCGGCTGCAACATATTCAGCTTCAGCAGTAGATAATGCAACCGAGTTTTGTTTCTTGCTAAACCATGAGATAAGATTTTCTCCTAGAAATTGACACGACCCACTGGTACTTTTTCTATCAAGCTTACATCCAGCGAAGTCTGAATCTGTGTATCCTATTAAGTTTAGGCTAGATTTTTTAGAGTACCATAGCCCTATATTCTTAGTTCCTATTAAATATTTAAAAATTCTCTTAACTGCAACTAGATGTGATTCTTTAGGATTAGCCTGATATCTAGCACACATGCAAACACTAAATATAATATCAGGTCTACTTGCAGTAAGATACAATAAGGATCCTATCATACCTCGATACAGTTTCTGATCTACAGATTTACCTGATTCATCTTGGTCTAATTTGCATGATGAACTCATGGGGGTGCTGATTGATTTGTTTCCCTCCATATCAAACTTCTTGAGCATCTCCTTGATATATTTGGCTTGATTGATGAAGATGCCTCCTTCAGATTGTTTGATTTGGAGTCCAAGAAAGTAAGTCAGCTCTCCCATCATGCTCATCTCAAATTCACTCTGCATCAAGTTAGCAAATTCTTCGCAGAGACGATTGTTAGTAGCACCGAAAATAATATCATCAACATAAATCTGTACTAACAGCATATCTTGGTTTTTCTTTTTCAGTAAAAGAGTTGTATCTACATTACCCCTAGAGAACTCATGTTCTAATAGGAATTTGCTAAGTCTCTCATACCATGCTCTAGGTGCTTGTTTCAAACCATAAAGTGCTTTGTTCAATTTATAAACATGATTAGGATATTGATGATTTTCAAAACCAGGAGGTTGTTCTACATATACCTCCTCATTAATATACCCATTTAAAAATGCACTTTTTACATCCATTTGAAATAGTTTGAAGTTCTTAGAGCATGCATATGCTAATAATAATCTAATAGCCTCAAGTCTAGCTACAGGAGCAAAGGTTTCATCAAAATCTATACCTTCTTCTTGATTATACCCCTTTGCTACTAGTCTAGCCTTATTCCTTATTACGATTCCATTTTCATCTAGTTTATTTTTATAAATCCATTTTGTACCTATAATTGGATATTCAGAAGGTCTCTCAACTAGATTCCACACTTTGTTTCTAGTAAATTGGTTTAATTCTTCTTGCATTGCATTTATCCAATTTACATCATTTTCGGCTTCTTCTATATGTTTGGGCTCAAAGTGTGAGACAAAAGCTAGATGGTTATTTAAATTTCTAAGGGATGCTCTAGTCCTAACCAGTTGAGATGGATCATCTAGAATTAGTTTCTTAGGATGCCCGTGAGCATACCTCCAAGCTTTAGTTAGCCCATGATCCACAATAGCCTCTTGGCTTGATGATGCTCCTTCACTCAACTTTTGATTATCATCTTGTAATGCCATCTCATCTATCTTTTCTTCAAGAATTTCAACATCATCATCAAAATTAACTTTCTTACTAGAGGAGATGTCACTAGAGTCATCAAATACAACATGTATAGATTCTTCTATAACTAAGGTTCTTTTATTAAAGACTCTATAGGCTTTACTAGTTGTAGAGTAACCTAAGAATATTCCTTCATCCGATTTAGAGTCAAATTTACCTAGATTATCTTTTCCATTATTATGAACAAAACACCTACATCCAAAAACATGAAAGTAATTAACTTTTGGTTTTCTGTTTTTCCAAAGTTCATAAGATGTTTTCTTTATGATGGGTCTTAATAAAACTCTATTTAATATATGGCAAGAAGTATTAATGGCTTCTCCCCAAAAGTACTTAGGGAGGTTACTTTCACATAACATAGTTCTAGCCATTTTCTCTAGAGTCCTATTTTTCCTTTCCACAACTCCATTTTGTTGTGGTGTCCTAGGTGCAGAAAAATTATGGGTTATCCCCTTTTTACTACAAAACTCATTGAATAACTGATTTTCAAATTCGGTACCATGGTCACTTCTAATGGCTATTACTGAAGTATCTCTAGCATTGGTTACTTCCTTATGAAACTTTTTAAATACTGAAAAAGCTTGATCTTTATGTGCTAAGAACATAACCCAAGTGTACCTAGAATAATCATCTACAATAACTAGACCATATTTATTTCCACCTAGGCTTGTTGTTCTAGTTGGTCCGAATAGGTCCATGTGTAATAATTCTAGAGGTCTAGAGGTAGAGACACATTTTATGGATTTAAATGAGTTCCTAGATTGTTTGCCAAATTGACATGCTTCACATATTTTGTTCTTTTCAAATTTTAATTTTGGCAAACCTATCACGGAATCTCTTTTAACTAGTTTAGTTATTGTGTCCATGCTTGCATGACCTAACTTACGGTGCCATAACCAACTAGCATCATTATCTTTAGTTTCATTAACAACTAAACATTGGTTATGTTTTGCAAGATCTTCAAGGTCTACAACATATACATTTCCACGTCTAATTCCTTTAAAACTAAACTATTGTCATTAGGGTTTGTTATAATGCATAGTGATGGTTTAAACATAACATCATACCCTTTATCACATAATTGACTAATGCTTAACAAGTTATGCTTAAGACCATCAACATATCTAACATTATCAATAAAAGTAGAAGGGGTGATTTGAACTTTACCAATACCAATGATGTGACCTTGGTTGTTGTCTTCAAAAGTCACAGCACCTCCCTTCTTAGCTTCAAGGGTGAAAAATTGATCCTTATCACCCGTCATGTGTCTTGAGCAGCCACTATCCAAATACCAGCAGTTTTTGTTGACCTTGGCTGTAAGACACTCCTACACAAGCAAATCATGTCATCTTAGGTACCCAAGTTTTCTTGGGTCCTTCATGGTTAGTCAAGTTGGTTCCTTTTGGAACCCATACCCTTTTAATTTTTCTTTTTGTTTTACCTTTCCTAAAATTACACACATTTGCTTTATGACCTATAGTTCCACAACAAAAGCAGGTTATTTTCTTAGTTTTACTTTCCCCAGCTTTAACAAAGAAGTTACTAAGAAGTTTTTGTTTATTTCTTGGTTGATATCCTAAACCCGCTTTATTAAATACTGCTCATTGACTATTTAGTATCATATTCAATTTTTCTGAGCTATATGTAAATTTTTCAACTAAGGGTTTGTATTTGTTAAGTTCTTTGGTTAGTGTTTGATTTTCTGCCTTTAGATCATTTAGTTCTTTTGTGAGATCCTTGTTTAAGATTTGTTTATGGTTTTTAAGTTCTGAGAGTTCCTTAGTTAGTTTTTCATTATTCTTAGTTAAGGTATTAGTCTTTTGAGTTAAAAGTTGGTTGCTTGTCTTAAGGTCTATATTTTCTTTGGTGATTAAATCCTTATCCTTAACTAATGAATCATACTTACGGATATAAGTTTGGTTAGTTACTTTTAATTCTCTGTTTTTAACATTTATAGCCTTATATTCAATCATTAGTTCATTAAAGGCATCATACAGCTCATCAAAAGTAAAATCTAAAGGCGATTCGAGCGTTACCTCATTTCCATTGGCCATGAAGCAGAAATTGGCCTTTTTCTCTTGTTCCTCATCCGATGAAGAGGATGATGAGTCTGAGTCGGATAGTGTCGTGACAAGAGCCTTCTTCTTCTTGTACTTGCTCCCCTTCTTCAGTAAAGGGCACTCAGCTCTTATGTGACCCGGCTTCTTGCACTCGTAACAGCCAATCCCCTCATTTTCCCTTTCCTTACCTTTGTCCTTGCGGTAGGAATTTGAGGGACCTCTCCTTTGATGATAGGACTTCTTGTGGTTGATGAATTTTCTGAATTTGCGCACAAGAAGTGCTTCACCATCATCATCCTCATGTTCTTCTTCTTCACTGCTGCTACTGCAAGATAAGTCCTTGTTAGATGAAGTAGATTTTAGAGCTATTACCTTTTTCTTATGGGAGGACTCTTCCTCGTTGTGTTGTTTCATGGTTAGCTCGTGCGTCATTAGGGATCCAAGAAGCTCCTCAAGTGGTAATTTGTTCAGGTCCTTGGCTTCTTGGATTGCGGTCACTTTAGCTTCCCATGACCTTGGTAGACACCGAAGGATTTTCCTGACAAGCTCACTGTTAGTATAGTTCTTGCCAAGGCTTTTTAGGCCATTGACAATGTCAGTAAACCTAGTAAACATGCATGTAATTGTTTCATTAGAATCCATTTTAAATAGTTCATATTTATGAACCAAAATATTTATTTTGGATTCTTTGACTTGATTCGTGCCCTCATGGGTCACTTCAAGTCTGTCCCAAATCTCTTTTGCAGAATTGCAAGTAGAGACCCTATTAAATTCATTTCTATCTAAGGCACAATAAAGCACATTCATAGCTTTAGAGTTTAGTTGTGCCTTCCTCATGTCATGTTCATCCCAATCCTTTTCTAGTTTGGGTACCGTGACACCCTCTACATATATGGATGGGATGTATGGGCCATTTACTACAATGGTCCACATCTCATAGTCTTGGGCTTGGATGAATATTCTCATCCTAGCCTTCCAATATGAGTAGTCGGATCCATTAAAGAATGGGGGTCTTTGGGTGGACTGACCCTCAATGTGGGAAGATCCAAATGGGGTTGTCATTTTGATCTTTTACTCTTGGGTGGAAGAGTTTAGGCTCTGATACCACTTGTTGCTCAGATAGACAACCCAAGAGGGGAGGTGAATTGGGTTTTAAAATAATTTTAACTATTAAAGCGTTTGTGGGTGACTAATTAATGCTTTTTACAAGATGATTAATTAATTGCTGTGATGTGTATGAAATGAGAGTAATGGTAAGAGACAAGCAATCACAAACACAAAGCTTTTATAGTGGTTCGGAGCTAACCCTTGCTCCTACGTCCACTCCCCATGTCTCTCTTGGGAATTCACTATAACCCCTTGGATTACAGCCGGTTGTTTTCCAAGCTCACAACCAAACTTGTTGTTTTACGAGCTCACAACGAACTCGGTCGGTTTTTCCAGGCTCACCGACTAGAACCAACCCCGATTGTTTTCCCGGGATCACAATCGAACCCTTACACGTTGGTTTTACACTCGGCTCACCAACCAACCTCAATACTCTTGATTCAATGCCCCGATTGAACCAAGCAAAGACAAAGGTGTAGATAAAAGAGACAAACAGAAAAATACAGCTTCTCAAAAGCAGATAAATGGCAATATGAACAATAACGAAGTTAAGAGCCCTCAAACGCTTTTAAGTTGGAGAAGAGGAAGGGCTTCTTAAACTTCTGGTCTCCTCTTGAGTGAGTAGTCGACTTGAATGCAGGAGGAGAAGGCTTTTAATTGCTGGGAAGATGTAGGTGGATGCAGTAAATGCAGATCTTCCTCTTTTTCGTTGAAGAACACGTTGCAGAGCTTGAATGCTTGATTAGTTGGAGTGGAATGGTTCTTCTCTATCTTGCTACAGTCTTCTGTGGCTATTTAAACCAATCCCCACAGAAACTAGCCGTTAGAGAGCTTTTTCTGCCCGTTCTGCACACTCTGCGCAGCCTGACAATGTGTCCGTTGGTGGGTTAGAGTCGACTCGCGCGATCAGGAGTCGACTCGGCTGTAGCGGGAGTCGACTCAAGCTTTTCCGGAGTCGACTCGGCAACTGTTCCAAATTTGAATTAAAGTTGCCTTCACGACTGGGAGTCGACTCGTCTTGACCTGGAGTCGACTCGCCAACTTCTGGAGCTGACTTGGCAATTTCGGAGTCGGCTCATCCACTGAAGTCCGTGGATCCAATTTTGAATTTGATCCACTCGAGTCGACTCGACTATCCTGGGAGTCGACTCGAATCTCAGAGCCCGAACTCCCGATTCTCTGTCTTTTGGCTCGTCCAGTCTTGGAGTCGACTCGAACTTCCTCGGAGTCGACTCGGCTCTCAGTTTCCGAAACTTGGTCTTCTGCCTTTTTGATGTGAAGCTGTCTTGGAGTCGACTCGAGCTGTCTGGGAGTCGACTCGAATCTCAGAGGCAGTAACTTGGTCTTCTGTCTGTTGATGGTCGCGGAGTCTTGGAGTCGACTCGCATATTGCGGGAGTCGACTCGAATCTCAGAGTCCGAAAATTGCTCTATGACTTTTTCTTGTGTTCCTCTGAGAGTCGACTCTCACCTTCTTTAGAGTCGACTTGCCATCCATCGGAGTCGACTCGCATTTCACTGGAGTCGACTCGAATCTCAGACCCGAAAACTGCTCTCTGACTTTTTCTTTGTGTTCCTCTTGGAGTCGACTCTTACTATCCTGGAGTCGACTCGGTGAACATCGGAGTCGACTCGCGCACTTTGGGAGTCGACTCGTTGACAGGTTCTGAGTTGAAGCTTTCTGTTCTTCTGTCTGTTCTCAGTCGGAGTCGACTCGTACAGATCTGGAGTCAACTCGAGCCCGTGCCAGTGAACTTGATACGCTTGGAGTCGACTCGTGATACTCTGGAGTCGACTCGAGTCTCAGACTTTGGTTCAAGCTGACTTCTTAACTCATCCAAAAATTATGAACCAAGTCTTGAGACACTTAGACAAGATTTTCACTGAAACACTTAATTGAATTCATTAGTAAACAAGAAATATACTCAATTGCTTTGATCTCATCAAAATCAAATAGGGTTTTAATCAATCACTCCACACTTTGGATATTACTCTTCAAGCAATACATATAGAATATTCAATGAAAAGATACTAGTTGTAGAAATATCAATTCATACTATTCTTATTAAAATTAGTTCTTTTATTGAGAATATAGTTTATCATTTTACTTCTATGTAACAATCTGAATCTAAAAGATATTAAGAAGAATGAACAAGATGATAATTGGTTAAGTTAAACTAAATCATTTTGAAAGGGATAAAATTTTGAAATCTTGTTGAAAAAAATCTGAAAATTTGGTTATAATTGGAACAAAATTGAGTTTTTCAAAAATATACTTAATGAAGAAGAATTGGTGATTACTAAAAGATTCAATCAAGAAAAGATAAAATAGATCTTGATGAAATCTTTGCATGATTAAAAGCCAAAGATCACCATTTTTATTTGATTGCTTTATGAGACTTGTATTTTGTCAAATGAATGTGTAGAATAAACTTCTGTGTAGTTATATCATTAAAGAAGTTTTATATAAAAACAACTATTTATATTTTTTAAAAAAATATTCATTACAAACATGATAAAGCACTATTTGATTTAGATCAAGCACCAAGAACATGATATGAAAGATTATGTAACTTTTTGATAGAAAGTAATATTGATAAAACTCTGTATCAAAAAAAAATTCTGATATCGTAATTGCTCAAATATATATTGATGACATTATTTGTAGTCCTACTAATGAAGGTTTATGTGAAGTTTTTACTAAGCTCATGTAGGGTGAGTTCGAAATGAGTAAAATGGATGAACTGACCTTTTCTCTCGAACTCCAAACTAAGACAAACAAGAAAGGGGATCTTCATTGGCCAAAGTAAGTTTACAAGAATATTCTTATAGAAGTTTGGTATGAAGAAAGGTATGTCTATGACCCCATCTTGTAGAGTTTAAAAATGATGAGCAAAGTAATTCTATTGTTTGAAGCTATATTACTATATCATACAGCTTGTAGGCCAAATTGTATGCTCATTTTGTGCTTATATGCAAAGATATTAAACTAATTCTAATGAATCACATTTAATTGATATCAAAAAACTCATAAAAATTTGTTAAGAAAATAAAATCTAAGATTATGAATAAGTGAAATACTTTAGACCTTTGACATCAAACAAGATTCTCATAAGATGTAATGATTCTAATGTCAAAAATTTAATGAAGAATCCAATTCTGCTCTATATTTAATTACATAAAAATAAGATATTATTTCATAAAAGGTCACACTCAAACTGAAAGGATCATAATTGGATCAATTAACACTAAAATTACACATGCAACTGGTACCAAGATGATTTCTTGAGTGAAGATAAATTTAATGAAATTATATATTCACATCATAATAATTAAATCTGCATAAACTGTGCTTAAATACATATGATTGAATTACTTGATAAGAGAGATTTTGGTTGCTTAGAAGAAATTTAGGAGTAGATGACCCTTGTATAGAAAATCAAATGTTCACTGAGTGCTTAAAGGAAGAAATTCAAAAATGAGGAAATGAATAACAAGATAAATGAAAATATATAAGAAGCTTGTGAAAAGCCAAATAAAGTTTCAATCACTTGAAAACACACCTTAAGGATAAAATCAGTGCAGAATTATACTTAAATAGGGAGGGTTTATTTGAAAAGAATTGATTTTGATCCTTGACAAGGTTGCTCTTAATGGTTTAATACATAATGTTATAACGTAATGCATATTATGTTTCGCATGTGATATGGTGTTTTGGATTATGTGTTTTCAATATTCAAATAACAAGATCTACTTTAAATATAATTTGGAATGTGTTTTAACCTTGCACACAAGTTTTTTACTTCACCTCTGAAAGTTGAATATATTTGCAAAAAAAAAAGAAAAGAAGAATAATTTTGTTTTAGTGAATAATCTAAATTTGCAAATTAGGCAAAATGAGTTAATTCTGATTTATCTTTCATCTTACCTAACTTAGTACATAATGTCCTGATACATATTAAATTGCTCCTGTGAGGACCCATGCGGGCGTGTGTTTAGTCCCACATCGGTTATTCGCTGGGTAGATCTTGGGTACTTATACAGGATCTAGGAACCCAAATAATACCTTCCAGCTAGCCATTTTGGATGAGGTCCCGGGTTGTTACAAATGGTATTAGAGCGGACCCGGCCCATAACTTATGTGGACTAGGGGACACTGCAGCATGGATTTATTGGAGTTGACCACGGATCTATCATGGTGTTTGTGATTAGATTTGAATGGATTTGAACCCTTAGCCTGATGAGGATGTCAGTGCTTAAACGGGGGGAGTATGTGAGGACCCATGCGGGCGTGTGTTTAGTCCCACATCGGTTATTCGCTGGGTAGATCTTGGGTACTTATACAGGATCTAGGAACCCAAATAATACCTTTCGGCTAGCCATTTTGGGTGAGATCCCGGGTTGTTACAGCTCCAATCTGTACCAAAATTCAATATTAACTACAAAGATTCTGAACGTGCTCTAATAATTTTAAAATATGTGTTTTCAATCTTAATGATTTAAGATGAGCTGCAATATAGAAGATACATATCTCAAACCATAATTTTGAAAGCTTTCTTGAAAATTCTTATAAAATTTAGAATCTGAACTTATATAAAAGTTTAAACTTAATATAAGAATTGCTTATATCTTTGCATTTATGTAATTTTTGTTATGAGGTTCAATGATTGCATCATTCTAGAGAGTAATTCATTATGATTCCTAGATAAAAACTACAATTTAAGAAAAATAGAATTATGATGCCTTAGTTGTTTGCTTCGATACGCATATGAAACATATCATTTTTTATCGTATAAGTGTACTAAAATTGGTCTAAACGATGTATTTTTTAATGATCTTGATTGCAAAAAATATTTCTAAACATATAATTTTATTTTAATATTAAAAAGATTTATTGTGCTTCATGTATACATTGCTGAGAAACTATGACTAAGAAATTGAAATTTATAAATATACACTTGAATGTGATTTTATATGTTTTCTCTGCATAATTAATTGCTCCTATCATTAAAAAAAAAGCTATTTTTAAGAAGAGAGTGAATGATCCTTAAGCTTGAAATATTTCAACTCATTCAAATAATTATTAAAAGAAAGAAAATATAATTGATTCTGAAAGAAATTTGAGCTTCAAAAGGATTATTTTCTGATTAATATTTTAGTGCATATTCTCAAAAATTAAGAGGAAACATAACTTGTTCTTGAAAGATTAAAAAGAGTGATTGCTATAAATTTTGAAAAACTCTAGATCACTCTACATTCTTGATATTACAAAATTTTAGTTTCATTCACGCTTATCATTAAAATCTGAAATTCAATAAAAGAAATGAATGTTTAAAGAAGAATGCATTTTTTTGAGGAGGAGATTTAAATATTCAATCTCTCTGCATTCTGCATCTTATTCAAAAGTCACCTTCATTTGATGCATACCTTGAATGTCTTATGTTTGATTCATGATCATTATTGTCAATTTTTGAATTTAACTGTTTTACTTACAAAGCATGAATTAATATTAAGAGACTTACATAAATGAAAGAGAATTGAATGTTCTTAAAGCTAAATCATTAAAGGTTACTCTTTGTAAATTTGGCAAAAGACTTTTCATATACTTTTAATGTTTAATTGGTTTAAAACTGATATCAATTTAAACATATTTTGGTATGGTAGTAATCGCTTCATCCAACAAGTGGTATCAGACTTTGTGCATATTAAATATCTTTTGAAAGTTGGATTTCCATCTGTAATTTATCGTTAAATGATTTGTTTTGAAAACTAATTGAAAAAGATTCCATTTGTCTTAGTATCAAAAATTTACTTTGGAACCTACTAATGAATTCTTTTTGGCTTGCACTTTAGTGTTTCAATCATGTGCAAATTCATTTTAATTGATTTTGATGCTATGATTTTTAAAGGAGTAAAATAAAGTCTTTAAAAAGAGATCTAAAAGAACTTTCAAAGCTTTAAATTTTATGTATGCTCTAAGATATATCATAAATTGCATGAATTTATGTTTTGGTATTTGTGCTCCAATGCTTTTATATCATGAAAGAACTTTGACTTCATACTCAATATAAGTTTTTCGAGTATATAGGTTTTGAGTTTTATCTGCTCTTATACTATACTCTGAAAATTAATTAGATTGCTCTCATGTTGCTATATGATTAATATGGTAGAGTTTAAATGAAAAAGTTTTCATATATTATTGAATATCTTTTAAAAAAAGGAGGAAAGAGGTTGGATTTCCATTCGTGCTTTCTTTGAATATCATTCTTGATACTCTTTGAAATAATTTGTTAAAGATTCCATCTACACTTGATTTGAAAACTATCTTTGAAATCTATATTTAGAGATCTCTTCTAGCTCGTATCTCAAATGTCTCATTCTTAAAGCCAAATATTTTATCTTTGATTTTGATGATATTTGTTACCCCTAAAATTATTTCAGGTTTACTCTTCTTGCCCTTCTGGCTCTGATCTATACTCATTATCTTGCCCTGACAGTATTGCTGTTGCCCAAAAAGACAACCCAAGAGGGGGGGTGAATTGGGTTTTAAGAATTATTACAATTAAAAACTTTGTGAGTAACTAATTGAAACTTATTGCAAGTGGATTAATTAGTTACTATATGCAGTGAATGAAAGGAATGGAAGAGACAATGAACCAATCACAAACACAAGAGATTTTATAGTGGTTCGGAGCTAACACTTGCTCCTACGTCCACTCCCCAAGCTTCACTTGGGAGTTCACTATAATCCCTCGGATTATAGCCGGTTGTTTTACAAGCTCACAACCCAACTTGTTGTTTTATGAGATCACAACGAACTCGGTCGGTTTTCACAGGCTCACCGACTAGAACCACCCGATTGTTTTTCCGGGATCACAATCGAACCCTTACACGTTGGTTTTACCCTAGGCTAACCAACCAACCTTAACATCCTTGATTCAATCTCCTGATTGAATCAAGTAAGAAAAACAGTTTGAAACAAGTAAAAAGATAGCTTCTTGAAAAGCGTATTTAAACAATATAAACAAAGAAGAGTTAGAAGTCCTCAAACAGATTTTTTGGAGGTGGAGAAAGGGGCTTCTCAAACTCTTCAAGTCCTCTTGAATGTGCTGAAGATTTGCTGTCAGAAGGGGAGCCTTGAATATGAGGAAGACGTTTGGAGAGTAGACTTCAATGCACTTCTTCCTTCTTTCTCTTGTAATAACTCTTGAAAGGCTTTGGTTGGTGGAAATCTCTTTTGCTTTGAATAGAGTCTCTCTTTCTTCCTCTATTACTGTTCAAACTGCCTATTTAAGCCATCCCCATCGAAAACTAGCCGTTAGATACACATTTGTGGCCGTTCTGCACACTCTGCAACTCCTGACAAAGTGTCCGTTGGGATCGGAGTCGACTCGCTCGATCTGGAGTCGACTCGGCTGTTGCTGGAGTCGACTCATGCTTTACTGGAGACGACTCCTCCACTGTTCAAAATTTGAAATAAAGTGCCATCCCGTTCTGGAGTCGACTCGGCTAAACCTGGAGTCGACTCGCCAATGTCCGGAGATGACTTTCCCTTCTGGAGATGACTCGTTCTTTAGGATTCCAAACATCTTTCTTTCGGTTTTACTTCCTCGAGTCGACTCGGATTCTCTTGGAGTCGACTCGGCTCTCAGAGCTGGAAAAACAGGTCTTCTGTCTTTGAACTTGAACTGTCTCGGAGTCGACTCGGACTTTGCTGGAGTCGACTCGGCTCTCAGACACCGAAAAAACTGGTCTTCTATCTTTGGAGTTGAACTGCCTCGGAGTCGACTCGGACTTTGCTGGAGTCGACTCGGCTCTCAGACACCGAAGTTGGCTTTCTGACTTTTAGTCTTGCATTCCTCTGAGAGTCGACTTTTGCTTCCTTAGGAGTCGACTTGCCAACCGTCGGAGTCGACTCGAGTTCTTCTGGAGTCGACTCGGCTCTCAGAGTCC
This sequence comes from Phoenix dactylifera, assembly GCF_051530095.1. Taxonomy (NCBI): domain Eukaryota; kingdom Viridiplantae; phylum Streptophyta; class Magnoliopsida; order Arecales; family Arecaceae; genus Phoenix; species Phoenix dactylifera. The sequence goes on from NC_143193.1 coordinate 13,741,564, forward strand.
AAAACGACTTCTCTATCTTTCTGTCTGTTACTCTATGGAGTCGACTCGTACTTTGTTGGAGTCGACTCGGCAAGCATCGGAGTCGACTCTAATTCTTCAGGAGTCGACTCGGTGACAGGGTCTGAGATTCATCTTTCTGTTCTGCTGTCTGTTCTCAGTCGGAGTCGACTCGTAATGTGCCGGAGTCGACTCGAGCTTGTGCTAGTGCTTCTGATACACTTGGAGTCGACTCGTAATCTTCCGGAGTCGACTCGAGCTTCAGACTTTGGTTCAAATTGATTTCCATACTTAGCCAAAATGTATTGAACCAAAGCTAGAGACACTTAAACATAAATTCACAAATATTTGGCTAAAACACTAGATTGAATTCATTAGTATAAGATATACTCAAATGCTTTGAGCTCATCAAAATCAAATAGGGTTATAATCAATCACTCCACAATCTCCCCCTTTTTGATGATGACAAAACATTGAGTATTTATAAAGTGAATTGCTCAACCAAAAGGAGATTTATAATAAAGTTTTGAAATGAATTCAAGTGTCTAGTCATTTAATTTATCCAAAATTGAAAGGTGTGAAACAGTAAATCCTGAAGTTAAAGCTCCCCCTTTCATTTGGAATTATATAAGTCTTCATCTCATGCAATCAATTGTTTGGCTTATATGTGTTTAATGAATTTGCTTTCTTAAGATTTCAGATTCTCCCCCTCAACATATGCATTCAATTTTGTTTAGATTTCCTGAATTTTCTTTTAATGTTTTGAAGCTTTTGAGCTTAAATTTTTGGTTTTAGAGGAAAAATCTGCCAATTTGTTCTTGAGTATGATTCAACTAATCTCAAAATATCCCTTGAATGGATTCTGGAGATTACTCCTTTAGGAGCCCTAACAGAGAGATAATGAGCCTCGAGGTATCGAATCCACTTAGAACAAATTACTTTGTGCTTTTTTTTAAAAAAAATTTCTTTTTATTGATTCCCTTTACATTTTAATTCAATATATTTTCTTCCTCTTTTTGTCATCATAGCAAAAAGGCAGAAAGCACAGAAAAGTACAAGAACTCAAGAATGCACAATTTTGAAAGAAATTTCTACTCATTGTATTTAATTCAAATTTGAGTACAAGTGTGATTACATATCAAGTGAGTCCTCAAGGGACTGTACATCATAAAGTAAAAAGAACAAACAACACTAGGGTTTCTTTGTGGTGGAAGATGTGGCTCCCTTGCTCAGTCTAGTGTGTTTGATGACCATGCTTAACCCCTCATTGATGTTTCCCAGTTGTTCGAGTATCTCTGAGGTGGTTCTAGAATGAATCACAGAAATGTTGTTCACACGCTCCTGGAGGGTGTCCAACCTGAGAGCAATGCATGGGCTAGTTTCTCGGCACCCTGGCTCTGGCTTCCTAGCTCTTGTCTGATGCCGTCTCGCATCTTCTTCGTGTCGTCCTTGACGTCACTCATGTTCCAGTATTGAGCTTGGACCAGGCTGCGCACATTTGATATCTCCTTCCTCAAGTGCGCAGTCATCTCGGCTACTGCTGCCAGGGTGGGAACAATCTCGGTGGAGGGAGCACTCGAAGGACCTCGGAGCTCCCTCAGCAACTCATCTCTCAGATCCCTCACTATCTCCTGCCGCAGCTCTCGGAGCTGCTCAGAAGATATGCGGACCTCCAGTGGCTGCTGCTGAGTAGATGGGGCAGTGGAGGTGGAGGGCTCTGTATGTGCAGGACAAGAGGTAGAATGATGGGTGGGTAGATCTGTATGATGGTCCTGGTCATGGTCAGAGGCAGGAGAGTGATGAGTGGTTGGGTCAGATGAAGTGGATGGTCTCCGTACCCAGACTCCCTCTACTTTTTGGAATCCCATCCGATGAAGGGTTCCCTCACCCATGCGATCTGTAAACCGCAGTGAGCGAGAGGGTTCCCCCTCAGGAATGGGGACCTCTAACTCCCTAAATATCAGGATGAATAACATGCCATAAGGGAGACTGAGCCTAGGTTTATCTAGGGGCTCACAGAGGTACTTGTAGATAAGTTTTGGAAAGTTGATGGGAGTGTCTTGGAGGAGGTAGAACATCAAGGCTAGGTCTCTCTCCGAAATGAAGTCAAACCTACCAGTCTTCGGGAAGAGGTCCTAGAGATAACACTAAGGAGAAGTCGCATTTCAGCCGAAAGCTGATTTGCGAACACCTCCTCTATGGGGGACACTGGTGGACTCCCTAGGATGGCCATAAGGGCCTCTGTCCTATCAGAGGAGTGTGTGGGAACATTCCCCTCACTCGAGAGATGGAGGACTTGTGCAATAAAGTCCTCCGAGATGAAGACAGGGACACCCATAACAGTTCCCTGGATACCCCCGCTAACCCGTGCCACTGAACCATAAAACTCCCTAACAAGCCCTGGATAGGTAGGGAGGTCAAGAGTGCAGAAAAACTCTAAACCTTGGGCTCTAAGGTGATGCCCTAGGTTGAACCCTTCCCGGGAGAGGAAGTCAAAGTTGACTTGCCTCCCGGTAGAGACAACCTTCCCAGCGCATGAGCGCGAGGGAACCGGCCTAGGCGGGGAAGGAACCGGAGGTGGTGGCCTCGCCGGTTCGTTCCGAGCCTTGGATCGTCGCTCGGCCCCGCTCGCGGAGATGGGTCTCTTTCGGCTTGGGACAACTGCTTTTCTAGGCATTTTTGACCTAAGGACGGTGAAGGACACGAAAACTAGGAGGAAAACTCGACGGAGAAAACCACTGGGTCGGAGACGAGCTAAGAGACGGCTCTAGGGTTTTGGAACAGTGTCGGCTGTGAATAGAAGTGAGAAATGAACGTTTCGATTAGGGTTAAAAGTCGGATTCCCGACCTCGAGTCGACTCCGGTAAGTCGCGAGTCGACTCGCCCTCGAGTCGACTCCCAAATATGCGCGAGTCGACTCCCACATGAGTCGACTCTAAAATGTATCCGAGTCGACTCGAACTCTGGTATGCACCCAAAAATCATGTTATTTTCGTGCCACAAGAGAGAGTTATGGACTTATCCATGATTTAGGAACTGATTTGATGATCATAGATAAGAAGTCATATGTCCACCATAGACTAATCCTCAAAATCTATGAACTAGAGGAGAGTATCACGAGAATGGATCAATCACTCCTAACCCTCTTCTAAGTATGCAAAATCGATCCTCACTCAGAGATTTTGTGAAGATATCAGCAAGTTGATCATCAGTACACACAAATTGAAGTGTCACATCACCATTCAGTACATGATCTCTTATGAAGTGATGTCTTATCTCAATGTGTTTAGTTTTTGCGTGCTGAATTGAATTTTTAGTTAGATTAATGGCACTTGTATTATCACAGTTAATGAAAATTTTATCTTGTTTAATGCCATAATCTTCAAGTTGTTGTTTAATCCACAAGATTTGAGCACAACAACTTCCGGCAGCAACATATTCGGCTTCCGCCGTAGATAGTGCAACCGAGTTTTGTTTCTTGCTAAACCAAGAGATTAAATTTTCTCCTAAAAATTGACATGACCCGCTGGTGCTTTTTCTATCAAGTTTACAACCAGTAAAGTCTGAATCTGTATACCCTATTAAGTTTATGCTAGATTCTTTAGAGTACCATAAGCCTATATTTTTTATTCCTACTAGGTATTTAAAAATTCTCTTAACTGTAATTAAATGTGATTCCTTAGGATTAGATTGATATCTAGCACACATGCATACACTAAATATGATATCAGGTCTACTTGCAATGAGATATAATAAAGATCCTATCATACCTCTATACATCTTTTGATCTACTGATTTACCTGATATCAGCCCATGATCCACAATTGCCTCTTGGCTTGTTGATGCATTTTCAATTAGCTTTTGTTCATCTTCTTGTAATGTCATCTCATCAATCTTTTCTTCAAAAATTTCTGCATCATCATCAGGAGCAACTCTCTTGCTAGAAGAGATATCATTAGTATCATCAAAAACAACATGTATAGACTCTTCAATAACAAGGTTTCTTTTATTAAATACTCTATATGCTTTACTTGATGTAGAATATCCTAAAAAGATACCTTCATCAGATTTAGAATCAAATTTACCTAAGTTATCCTTGCCATTATTATGAATGAAACACCTACATCCAAAAACAAGAAAATAGTTTACTTTGGGCTTTCTATTTCTCCAAAGTTCATAAGGTGTTTTCTTTATAATGGGTCTCAATAAAACTCTATTTAGTATATGACATGATGTATTAATGGCTTCTCCCTAAAAATACTTAGGGAGGTTACTTTCACATAACATGGTTCTAGCCATTTCCTCTAGGGTTCTATTCTTTCTTTCTACAACTCCATTTTGTTGTGGTGTCCTAGGTGCAGAGAAATTATGAGTTATCCCCTTTTTACTAGAAAATTTGTCAAATAGATGATTTTCAAATTTCGTTCCATGATCACTCCTAATAGCTATAACTGAAGCACTTCTTGAATTAGTAACTTCCTTATGAATTTCTTAAACACAGAAAATGCTTCATCTTTATGAGCTAAGAACATGACCCATGTGTATCTAGAAAAATCATCTACAATGACAAGGCCATACTTGTTTCCACCAAGACTTGTAGTTCTAGTTGGTCCAAATAGATCCATGTGTAGTAGTTCAAGGGGTCTAGTAGTAGTGACACAATTTATGGATTTAAAAGAGCTCCTAGATTGTTTGCCATATTGACACGCTTCACAAATTTTATTTTTCTCAAATTTTAGTTTTAGCAAACCTATTACAGAATCTCTTTTAACTAACTTAGATATTGTATCCATACTTGCATGTCCTAATTTACGGTGCCATAACCAACTTGCATCATCAACCTTAGTATCACTAGCTACTAAGCAAGGACTGTTTTTAGCAAGATCTTCTAGATCTACTACATAGACATTTCCACGTCTTATTCTTTTGAATACTAAGCTATTGTCAATTGAGTTGGTTATGATGCATAGGGATGGTTTAAACAGAACATCAAAACCCTTATCACATAATTGACTTATGCTAAGTAAGTTATGTTTAAGACCATCTACCAATCGTACATTATCAACAAAGGTTGAGGAGGTGATTTGTATTTTACCTATACCAATTATGTGACCTTGATTATTGTCTCCAAACGTCACTGCACCTCCCTTTTTAGGCTCTAGGATGAAGAATTGCTCCTTGTCACCCGTCATGTGTCTTGAGCAGCCACTATCCAAGTACCAACAGTTTTTGTCGACTTTGGCTGCAAGACACTCCTACAAAAGGAAATCATATAATTTTACGTACCCAAATTTTCTTGGGTCCTTTAAGATTAGTAAAGTTGGTTCCTTTTGGAACCCAAACCTTTTTATTTTTTCTTTTAGCTCGTACCTTCCTATGGTCACACACATTAGCTTTATGTCCTACCTTTCCACAGCAAAAACAGGTTATATTCTTAACTTTATTTTTTCCTGCTTTCACAAAAAAATTACTAAGGAGCTTTTGCTTATTTTTAGGTTTGTATCCTAAACCAGCTCTATTAAACACAGCTCGTTGATTGTTAAGTATCATTTCTAATTTTTCAGAGCTATATGTAAACTTTTCAACAATGGGTTTGTATTTTTCAAGCTCTTGTGTAAGCTTTTGTTTTTCAGTTTTTAGTATATTTAAGTCTTTTGTGAGATTATTTTTTAAAGTTTGTTTACTGTTTTTAAGTTCTGAAATTTCTTTGGTTAATTTTTCGTTATCTTTAACCAAAGTATTAGTATTTTGAATTAGTTTTTGGTTGTTTGTTTTAAGTTCTTTATTCTTAAGATTTATTGTCTTATATTCATCCATTAGTTCATTAAACGCATCATACAATTCATCAAAGGTAAAATCTAAATGCGTTTCAGATGTTACCTCATTTTCATTCGCCATGAAGCAGACGTTGGCCTTTTTCTCTTGTTCCTCATCCGATGATGATGATGAATCGGAGTCTGACAGAGTGGAGACAAGGACTTTCTTTTTCTTATATTTGCTGCCCTTCTTCAGCAAGGGACAGTCAACTCTGAAATGTCCTGTCTTCTTGCATTCATAGCATCCGATTCCTTCATTTTTCCGTTCCTTACCTTTATCCTTGTTGTAGGAACTTGAGGAACCTCTTCTTTGATAAAGGGACTTCTTCCGGTTGATGAACTTTCTGAACTTTCGTACGAGAAGAGCCTCATCATCATCTCCCTCATTATCTTCTTCTTTGCTGCAGCTACTGCAAGATAAATCCTTGTTAGACGAAGTAGATTTGAGGGCTATTACCTTCTTCTTATGAGAGGATTCTTCTTCGCTGTGTTGTTTCATTGTGAGCTCGTGCGTCATAAGGGATCCAAGAAGCTCCTCAAGTGGAAGCTTGTTCAAGTCCTTAGCTTCTTGGATTGCCATAACCTTGGCCTCCCATGACCTTGGCAAACATCAAAGAATTTTTCTGACAAGGTCACTGTTAGTATAATTTTTGCCAAGGCTTTTTAGGCCATTGACAATATCAGTAAATCTAGTAAACATGCAAGTGATAGTTTCATTAGATTCCATCTTAAATAATTCATACTTATGAACTAGTATATTTATTTTAGATTCTTTTACTTGATTCGTGCCCTCGTGGGTCACTTCAAGTCTATCCCATATCCCTTTTGCAGAATTGCAAGTAGAGACTCTATTGAATTCATTTTGGTCTAAAGCACAATAAAGCACATTCATTGCTTTGGCATTTAGTTGTGCCTTCCTAATATCATTGTCATCCCAATCTTTTTCAAGTTTGGGTATAGTAACACCCTCTACAAAAATTGATGGGATGTATGGTCCATTAAGTATGGTGGTCCACATCTCATAGTTTTGTGCTTGGATAAATATCCTCATCCTAGCCTTCCAATATGAGTAGTCGGTTCCATTGAAGAATGGAGGTCTATGGGTGCACTGCCCTTCAATATGAGAAGATCCAAATGGGGTTGTCATTTTGATCTTTTACTCTTTTGGTAGAAGAGTTCTAGCTCTGATACCACTTGTTGCCCAAAAAGACAACCCAAGAGGGGGGAAATTGGGTTTTAAGTAATTATTGCAATTAAAAACTTTGTGAGTAACTAATTGAAACTTATTGCAAGTGGATTAATTAGTTACTATGAAAGGAATAGAAGAGACAATGAACCAATCACAAACACAAGAGATTTTATAGTGGTTCGGAGCTAACCCTTGCTCCTACGTCCACTCCCCAAGCTTCACTTGGGAGTTCACTATAATCCCTCGGATTACAGCCGGTTGTTTTACAAGCTCACAACCCAACTTGTTGTTTTACGAGATCACAACGAACTCGGTCGGTTTTCACAGGCTCACCGACTAGAACCATCCGATTGTTTTTCCGGGATCACAATCGAACCCTTACACGTTGGTTTTATCCTAAGCTAACCAACCAACCTTAACACCCTTGATTCAATCCCCTGATTGAATCAAGTAAGAAAAATAGTTTGAAACAAGTAAAAAGATAGCTTCTTGAAAAGCGTATTTAAACAATATAAACAAAGAAGAGTTAGAAGCCCTCAAACAGATTTTTTGGAGGTGGGAAAAGGGGCTTCTCAAACTCTTCAACTCCTCTTGAATGTGCTGAAGATTTGCTGTCAGAAGGGGAGCCTTGAATGTGAGGAAGACGTTTGGAGAGTAGACTTCAATGCACTTCTTCCTTCTTTCTCTTGTAATAACTCTTGAAAGGCTTTGGTTAGTGGAAATCTCTTTTGCTTTGAATGGAGTCTCTCTTTCTTCCTCTATTACTGTTCAAACTGGCTATTTAAGCCATCCCCATCGAAAACTAGCCGTTAGACACACATTTGTGGCCGTTCTGCACACTCTGCAACTCCTGACAAAGTGTCTGTTGGGATCGGAGTCGACTCGCTCGATCTGGAGTCAACTCGGCTGTTGCTGGAGTCAACTCATGCTTTACTGGAGACGACTCCCCCACTGTTCAAAATTTGAAATAAAGTGCCGTCCCGTTCTGGAGTCAACTCGGCTAAACCTGGAGTCGACTCGCCAATGTCCGGAGATGACTTTCCCTTCTGGAGATGACTCATTCTTCAGGATTCCAAACATCTTTCTTTCGGTTTTACTTCCTCGAGTCGGCTCGGATTCTCTTGGAGTCGACTCGGCTCTCAGAGCCGGAAAAACAGGTCTTCTGTCTTTGAACTTGAACTGTCTCGGAGTCGACTCGGACTTTGCTGGAGTCGACTCGGCTCTCAGACACCGAAAAAACTGGTCTTCTGTCTTTGGAGTTGAACTGCCTCGGAGTCGACTCGGACTTTGCTGGAGTCGACTCGGCTCTCAGACACCGAAGTTGGCTTTCTGACTTTTAGTCTTGCATTCCTCTGAGAGTCGACTCTCGCTTCCTTAGGAGTCGACTTGCCAACCGTCGGAGTCGACTCGAGTTCTTCTGGAGTCGACTCGGCTCTCAGAGTCCAAAACGACTTCTCAGTCTTTCTGTCTGTTACTCCATGGAGTCGACTCGTACTTTGTTGGAGTCGACTCGGCAAGCATCGGAGTCGACTCTAATTCTTCAGGAGTCGACTCGGTGACAGGGTCTGAGATTCATCTTTCTGTCCTGCTGTCTGTTCTCAGTCGGAGTCGACTCGTAATGTGCCGGAGTCGACTCGAGCTTGTGCCAGTGCTTCCGATACACTTGGAGTCGACTCGTAATCTTCCGGAGTCGACTCGAGCTTCAGACTTTGGTTCAAATTGATTTCCATACTTAGCCAAAATGTATTGAACAAAAGCTAGAGACACAAACATAAATTCACAAATATTTGGCTGAAACACTAGATTGAATTCATTAGTATAAGATATACTCAAATGCTTTGAGCTCATCAAAATCAAATAGGGTTATAATCAATCACTCCACAATTGCCTTGAGTTACGTGATTCATATTTTTGCAATAATTTGACATGCATTGAATAAATAAAAAAAAAGAAGAGAAATATCTGAGTATATGCTCATAATGCTTTATATTTTGAATTAAATATAAATCAGTTTAGATTAAAATATGTTGATTATGTTAAAGCTGATTAACACTAAAGCATTATCATGAAGTATATTCTTAAAGTGTCTCCTAGATTTTGTATTTGTTTGACTTGTATTTACTCTTTGTGGTAGTTTGTATTTCTTATCTAAAACATGTACTTTTGGCATAGATGAAATATAATGTTTCTCTTGAGTTATGATCTTTGTGATTACAATGTTATCCAATTCATTGTTATTCATTCTTTTTTATTGACAAAAAGGAAAAGAAAATATAAGAGAGAAACTAGAAGCAAATTCTCTAAGAAAGATTGTATAGGAGAGAAAATATGAGCATCAACCCTTAAACTAAGAGGCATATATTATATACTTAAGGGGGAAACATGTGACAAAAAGAAAATCTAAATTTTGACAAAAAAAGTATGAATTTTGACAAAAAGAAAAATCTGAATTTTGACACATAATCATAGAGATTTTTCTTGTCTCGAAACATAACATGAAACTCTTGTTTTAGCACAAACTTTTGGAAATTTTGCTTTTAATGATACACAAGAGTAAGGGGGAGCAAAGCTGAAATTCTTTTGACATTCATTTGGATAAGATAGGGGGAATTTTTGGTTCAACCAGATGCTCTTGAACCAAAAGCATTTTAGGAATGTTAAATCGAACTTTTTATATGAATGCCAATTTGCTTACACTCAATGTTTTGTAATCATCAAAAAGGGAGAGATTGGGGATCCTAGTGTGATTTTGATGTACAAAACCATTGAGGTCATATGGAAGTACTAATGCTTTCAATTCAATTGATCTAGTACCTAAATATTTAAGGAAGAAAGATATGATACATTCTTGATACGCTCTACATATATAATTAAAACAACTCTCAAGAACTCATCTAAAGACAAATTTATGGGAAGAACTTAAGAAAAAACCTAAATTTCAGTTTGATAGACTTAAGAGTCAAGTTCCCATAGTTAAAGTGCAATTCTATCTTTTTTATATTAAAAGAGATGAAACTTCTATTGATGACCCAAAGATTGATTTAAAGATTGATTTTGATGATCACAAAATCTTAAAGTATAAATACTAATGTTTGTGTTGCAAGAAGAAAGATAATTTGTTTTGCAAGGAACATAGCAAGTTGGAAAAATACAAGAAAGCTTCAAAAGCTCTCAAGAAAAAGTTGGAAGAAAGCTACAATTTATTGGCCCAAGTTTCAAGTTCAAAGGATTTAAGTTGGAGGAGCAAATTCAAAGAAAGATTCAAAAGAATAGTCCTCGAGTCGACTCCTGGAAGTTCAGAGTCGACTCTGGCACTCTGGAGTTTCAAGGAATAGTGCTCGAGTCGACTCCGGAACTTTACGAGTCGACTCCGACTGAGAACAGACAAAAAAACAGAGAGTTGATTTTCAGTGCTACAGTGCTCGAGTCAACTCCGAGATCGACTCCGAGACTGCAGGTCGACTCCAGGACTGCAAACAGACAAAAAAACAGAGAGTTGATTTTCAGTGCTACATTGCTCGAGTCGACTCCGAGATCGACTCCGAGACTGCAGGTCGACTCCAGGACTGCAAACAACAAAAAACAGAGAGTTGATTTTCAGTGCTACAGTGCTCGAGTCGACTCCTACTTTAGCCGAGTCGACTCTAACACGCTGGGAGGCATAACGGCTAGTTTTTTCTCGACTCCAACGGCTCTATTTTTGTCTCTAACGGCTAGATCTTTGTTCCCACGCCATCCAAAGCTATAAAATCAAGGGGAGAGTTAGGAAAGAGGGTATGGAAGTGGGAGAGAACACTTAGGAAAGAGATCTCAAAGAAAAATCTTCCAAAAGCACAAAAGGGCCATTCAAAGCAAAATAGAGAGAAGAAGAGCATCCAAGTGAATCCCAAAGCTTCCTCTTCAACTGTGTGCTACCTCAGTGATCTTCTACCTCGTGCCAAATTAGAAGAGGGTCAAGTAAAGAAGAAGCCGAGTTCCTTCATCTACGAATTTGTTTGAGGGCTTCTTCTCTTTACTCTACTTGTTTACATTGCTATATTTGCTTGTTCAAGAAGCTTGTATTTGTTTTAAATTCTTGTTCTAATATCTTGTAACTTGATTCAATCAAGGGACTGAATCAAGGGGTTAAGGTTTGTTAGTGAGCCAAAGGAAAAACCAACGTTGTAAGATTGTAGTTGGTGAGCCTTTGGAAAAACCAACTGGGTTGATTGTGAATCCGAAAAACAATCGTTGTAAGGTTGTGGTTGGTGAGCCTTTGGAAAAACCAACTGGGTTGGATTGTGAGCCCAAAAAAACAATCAGTTGGCTCTAGTCGGTGAGCCTGTGAAAACCGACCGAGTTCGTTGTGATCTCGCAAAACAACAAGTTGGGTTGTGAGCTTGTAAAACAACCGGTTGTAATCTGAGGGATTATAATGAAATTTCCAAGAAGTCTTGGGGAGTGGATGTAGGTGCTGGGGTGCACCGAACCACTATACATCTTTGTATTTGTGATGCCTTATCTCTTGTATTTTATGCCTTACATTCATACTTGATTATGTAATATCTCTAGCTTTGTTTTCTATAGAGTTATAAGTGATTGTTTAGAATTTGCTTAGCTTCCTCTCCATTCTTACCATACACATAGATTAAAATTGATCATAAAACTATAAGTTAATTTTAGATCAATTGCACCCTAAAGCCATAGTATAATTGCTCTAGCTTAATTTTCCACTACTTTACTTATAATTGCCTAGAGCTTAAGTAAATAACATCTTATCATTCCGCTGCATTTAATTCAAAGTAAAAATTAGGAAACATAATTTTTAGAAAATCCAATTCACCCCCCCCTTGGGTTGTCACCTTGGGCAACAAGTGGTATCAGAGCAGGTGCTCTTCTATTAATTATAGTCTTAACCGACTAGAGCTAAAGATTATGATAACCCCACATAACATATTATTTGCCGAGGGACTTTCCATAAACAGACCTCCACTGTTTGATGGAACTTACTATATTCAATGAAAAGCTAGAATGAAAATTTTTGTTCAATCACAAAACTATAAAATATGAAATATCATTATAAATGGCCCTCACACACTCTCTCAAGCTATTAATGAAAAAGACCTAGCACAATTGAATGCTAATGCTATGAACATATTATATTGTGCTATTCATGAAACGAAATTTAATAAAATTTCTGCATGCTTATCTGCTAAGGAGATTTGGGATACTTTAAAAAATATTTATGATAAATCTCAGATTAGCTCACATATGCTTCAATTGCATACTAACAATGAGACTGCAGAATCTTCCACATTAGCCGAGTCGACTCCCAGTTTGTCCGAGTCGACTCCTAGAGAAGAACAGTCTGAAAGGAAGAGACTCAGTCTTGAAGATCCTGTGAACGAGTCAACTCCAAGTATTTCAGAGTCGACTTCCAAGTTAGCCGAGTTGACTCCAACAAGGCCCGAGTCGACTCCGAGGCAGAACAGTTCAAAAGACACAGAATCATCCTTTAGGCTTCTGAGAACGAGACGTCTTCCGAAGATCTCGAGTCGACTCCAAGTAAACCCGAGTCGACTCGAGGAAGAAAAAACAACAGAAAAATTCAAAAGCTTCCTAAAGACAAAGAAGAAAAGAAAGCAAGAAGAAAGGAAGAAAGAGATAAAAAGAAAGAAAATCTTGACTAAAGAAGAGTCAAGCAAGAAATTGAAAGCTAGAAGCAACAATGAACTACAAGAGGTAACTAACTTATATTTTATGACACTAGAAGATAAAGTAGAATCTGAATCTAATTTTACACCAAATGAATTTCATGAAGAATATTCTTATGATGAACTATTAAATGCTTTTCATGATTTGTATGGTGAATGTAGAAAATTAGCTTTCAAAAATAAAAATCTTAAAAAGCTAAATCTCGAAATCTCAAAAGAAAAAAATTCTATTGCTGAAATATATGACAAACTAAATTCTAAAAATGAAAGCTTAAGGTCAAATTCAGAATAATTGATTCAGAAAAATCAGAATTTAATTAAAGAAAATCAAAACTTAAGTGAAGAAATTAACCAATTGAAGTCTTTTATTAACAAATTTACTGTAAGTTCAGAAAGATTAAAAATGATGTTTGAAAGCCAACATGCTGATTTTGATAAATCAAAACTTGGCTTAACTCCTTCACTTAGCAATGAATCCCTAAAGAAAAAGGTTTTAAATTCGTCAAGCAAATCATCAAAAAGGATAACGTATTTCAAACATCAAAAGAATGGACATAACAACCTTACTTATAGTTCTAGTACAATTAAATCAAATGGTAAAGTTATTACTATTAAACAGATTTGGATTCCAAAAGGAACCATATGTCCTAACTCTCAAGGACCCAAGCAAGCTTGGGTACCCAAAATGAAAATATGAGGATGTAGATGTAGGTGTGCCAAGATACCCATGAAACAAATAGAACTTTCATACAAATAGGTGTTCTAGACACACGTTAAAGAGTGAAACTTAAAATATAATTAAGAAAAGTAATTAAAATAGAAAAAATAAATTCAAAGTCCTTCATCTTTCTATACTTTTCTATATTGAGGGATACTTTGTTAATGATTAATCAATTTCCTTAAATTATCTTTTTGAGTCCTCTATATGCTTGATTGAGAGTTCGTATCCAAGGCATTATTTCTATTGATCGTAGACATAAGAATATGTACTTAATATGCTCTTAAAAAATTATGCATTAGAAATACTAATATTAAAGAATTTTTTTTGCGCATATAAAATTAACTTATGCTAGTATGGACTTAATTTCAAAAGATCTTGCCATTGGCTTACTTAGATTATCTTCTGAAAGGTCAAAGTTTGCTATGCATGTTAACTAAGGAAACAAACAAAAATCAATTTCTAAATCTAAAGATGTTGTTTCCAACACTAAGTTTTCAAAAGCTTACATTGGCTTTGTTCTTGGCACGTAAATTGAAATATTTTCTACATTGGCACAAACTCACAAAAAGGGATCAAATGAAAAAGGTTTGCAAACTATGAAAGTAAAAGAAGTATCATGGCATAGTCTTGAAAACCAATTTCTTATTAAGTTGTGCACAGAAAATAATATTGAATACAATTGTTTCTGCACCAAGAACACCATAAGTAAAATAGGATTAATAGAATCCTTGAAGAAATGAAAAAGGCAATGTTGTATGATCGTCATCTACTTAAATGATTTTTTGTTAAAAGCTATCATCATTGCTTCTCATATATATGGTTTCTATTAGATCTATTTTTGATGAAAACTCCATTTGATCTTCTGAAAAATAGAAAATGATTTGTTGCATATCTTTCATATTTTTCAGTAGTATATGTTATGCTTGATATGGTCTTTTGAAAATAATGCCAAATCTGATAAAGATATTTCTATCTTTGGATATCATTCATCAAGCAATGCATATAGAACATTCAATGAAAAGATTCTAGTTGTAGAAATATCAATTCATTTTATTCTTTATGAGACTAATGATTTATTATCAAGATACTAAAATCAAATTATATATGTATATGGTTAATCTTTTACATATAACAATCTGAAAACTTGTTAATAATTAGAACCAAATTGGATTTTTCAGAAATGCACTTAATGAAGAAAAATTGATGACTACTAAAAGACTAAATCAAGAAAAGATGAAATAGATCTTGATGAAATTCTTGCATGATTAGAAGTAAAGATCACCATTATCATTTGCTTACTTTATGAGCTTTATATTCTGTCAAATGAATGTGTAGAATGCACTCCTATGTGGTTATTTCATTAAAAAAAAGAAGATCTATATAAAATAACCACCTTATTTGAAAACACTCATTACGAATATGATAAAGCAATATGTGATTTGGAACAAGCACCAGAAACATGATATAAAAGCTTGAGTAACTTTTTAGTAGAAAGTAATAGTGATAAATCTATGCATCAAAAAGAAGAATTTGTGATATCTTATTTGCTCAAAGTATACATTGATGACATCACTTTTGGTTCTACAAATGAAGATTTTACTAAGCTCATGCAAGGTGAGTTTGAAATATGTATGATGAATGAATTAACATTTTCTCTCGAACTCCAAATTAAGAGAAACAAGAAAGAGGATCTTCATTGACCAAAGTTAGTCCACAAGAAAACTCTTATAGAAGATTGGCATGAAGAAGGTATGTCTATGACCTCATCTTGTAGAATTTGAAAAGGATGAGCAAGGTAGATCTATTGTTTTTAAAGTTGTATTGAAGCATGATAGAATAATTATTTTATCATACAGCTAGTAGACCAGCTTGTATGCTCATTATGTGCAAGACTTCAATCTAACTCTAATGAATCATAATTTATTGATAACAAATGAATCATAATCTAAATTTTGATAGAAACAACTGTTTAAGATAATTTGATAAAACTTAGCGAGCATGTCTTATTGATAATTATCTTAAGCAAATAGAATCTAAGCTAAATTGATTCTGAAAATAAAAAATTGATTTGACCTTGATGAATCTTTCTATTACCTCATATGCTTGTCCTTGAACCATCTTGTTTAATGAAACTATCTCTTTAAGTTCAAGTGACATGTGCTTGCTTATATTTAGGCAATCTCTTGAGTAAAATGACTCAACATTCAATTATTGTCATATCGTACGTTGAGTCATCTAGTTAAGAAATATATGGTATAAATGTTTTGTATCTTGAAGAAACTAATGACTTTCCTTCAAGAAAGAAAAAGATTTTGTTAATAATGCACAATCCTTAAGCAAGAAAATGAGAGATTTCATCTTGAAGGACACCTCCACATAAGATACAATAAACATTCACATGCAAACAAGAAAGGGGACCTTCTTCAGCCAAAAGTTCACACATAAGAAATTTAGTGGGTATTTGACTTGAAGAATGCAGAATGAATTGGTAATTTTAGATACCTCTCTCATAAATTAGCTGAGCAAAGTCAATAACTTAAATTTTATTGTGGCATGATTAAAATCTTTAATTATTAACTTTTAATATCATGTCTATATATGTATTGATTGACTTATGCTTTTAGAAATTGTTTCATGGTTTGCCCAAACTAAAATATATCTTTGCCTATGTCATAACCATGAAATACACAAGTTTATGCTTAAAATTTTGATTTAAAATGACTTGTGAGAAGCTATGAATTCTTGAGCATAATAAAAATATTGTTTGCATGATATACATCTATATGATACATAAGATTATTTCTTTATTCTGCTCTTTCATGTAAATTACTTGAGAATAACAAAAAGAGAGAGAAATAAAGAAAAGAAAATGGACATTATTCAAGAGAAGTAAAATCTAAATAAAGGCAAATACTTCAATCTTAAGGAAAAACAAAACAAGCATAATATATTCGGCACATTTGTGAGACTTGTGTGAGCATTCTTTTGGAAGGATAAAATCCATAATTAATTACACTTAAAAAGAGAGAATTTGAAGTGAATATTTTAACCTTTCTATATTGCTCATCATAGGGATGGTGCCAATGGGGAGGCTAGTGGTAGTACCCGGCACTATTTGACCCAACTATTCGGTGTAGGGTATATTAGGGACGGCACAAGAGGGAGGCTAGTGGTAGTACCTCGTGCCCCTTCCAACTCCACCGGATAGGAAGCAAATAGAGTATAGAGCATAAGAAAGTAAAAACAAAAAATAATATCAAAATATTCGTTAATTAGTTAAGAAAAGAAATTAAAAAAAATTTAGGAAATGAATGACAAAGTAAATGAAAGTATATAAGAAGAATCAAGTCAAGTTTTAATCACTTGGAAACACACCTTAAGGATGAAATTAGTGGAATATTATATTTAAATAGGGAGAGTTTATTTAAAAAGAATTGATTTTGATCCTTGACATGCTTGTTCTTAATATTTTAATGCATGACTTAACACATAATATATTTTGCATGTGGCATGATGTTTTGAATTATGGGTTCTCAATATTTTGTAATGCTCCATGCTTGGATAAGTTGATTAAAATATGTCTTAACTTTGCTCACAAGTCTTTGCTTCACCCTTGCCTCAAACTAACTTGTGTTCCAATGCTTGAATGTTTGAAATACTACATAAAATTTTTTTTATAAGTAATATTAAAAAGAAATTTCAATTTTATCATTCACGATTATCTTTGAAAGTTAAATAGATTTACAAAAAGAAGAAGAGAAGGATATTTCTATTTAGGCAAAATGAATTGATCTTGATCTATCCTTCTACTTGCCTAATTTTGATACATAATGTCCTAATACTTGTTAAAATATCCTCCATTTTGTATCGAAACTCAATATTAAATACAAAGATTCTGAAAGTGCTCTAATGTTATTGAAATATGTGTTTTTAATCTTAGTGATTTAAGATGAGCTACAATGTAGAAGATACATATCTCAAATTATAATTTTGAAAGCTTTCTTGGAAATTCTTATGAAAATTCAGAATCTGATTTTGTATAAAAGCTTAAACTTAACTTAAAAATGCTTATATCATTACATCTTTGTAATCTTAGTTATATGCTTCAATGATCGCGTCATTCAGGAGAATAACTCAATATGATTTCTAAATAAAAATTTTAACATAAGAAAAACAGAATTAATTTTGACGCCTTGGTTGATTGTCTCGATACGCATCCGAAACATATCTTTTCTTATTCTTAAAGTGTACTAATATTAGTCTAAATGATGTGTCTTTCAATCATCTTGATTGCAAACAAATATTTTTAAATATATGTTTTTATTTTGATATTAAAAAGATTTATTGTGCTTCATGTATACATTGCTGAAAAACTATGATTAAGAAATTGAGTTCTATAAATATATATACTTCAATGATCATCTATATATTTTTCTCTCCTACATTATTAAAGACTTCCATCAAAATATATATATATATTATTAAAAGAGTGAATGATCTTAAGTCTAGAAACATTTCAGCTCACTCAAATGATTCTTAAAAGAAAGAAAATGTAAATGCTTTTGAAAGAAATTGAGCTTCAAATGAATCATTTTCTGATTAATATTTCTATACATTTTCTCAAAGATTTAGAGAAAGCATAACTTGTTCTTGAAGAATTAGAAAGAGTAATTGCTACAAATTTTGAATAATTCTAGATCACTCTACATTCTCGATATCATAGAATTTCAGTTCTATTCATGCTTATCATCAAAATCTGAAATTCAACAAAGAAAAGAATGATTAAAGAAGAATGCATCTTTTGAGGGGGAGCTTTGGATATTCAATCTAAATGCAAAATATCACGTCCATTTGATAAATATCTTCTATACGTTATGGATTGATTTTGATGAACCTCCTTATATTGCAAGACTTGCTTTAATTATATAATAAGTTTATACCTTGAGATGAGTTCTATAAAGGTTGTCTTATCTCAAACCTTGAGTCTTATGAAAATAAGCTGAAACTTATAGAAAATATATTTTTGTGATTGACAATTTTATTGAACATTATCCTCAAATTATAAACTCTTAAATGGAATGATCAATTTAGGAGGAGAAAGAAAATTTCAGAGGGAGAGATCATATGGAACTTAATCGCATAAATCCATAACTAAAGGAGAGAGAAAGAATACTAAATAAGAAGTGATCCTAATACTCTCCAATATGTATCATCTAAAATTTAAATCTGAAAATCTTTATGATACACCCTGAGGCTTGTTATTTGGTTAGTATATCTTATGCATTAATCATGTACCAAATTACAATTCAAACAGTTGATCTTAAGAGCCTCTAGTTTAATGAAAGAGGGGGAGAATAATGTGTTAAACTAAATTTACTTGAGTATCTTTTATGAACACAAACTTAAAGTAACTACTACATATGATAAATTTAAAGATTTTAAAATGCACCTAATTGGCAAATCAGCTGTTTTGAAAAATCTATTTTGAAATTCACTCATAAGTTCTTATTGGCTTGCACTTTAGAGTTTCTATCCATTTCTTTTAATTGATTTTGATGTTATTCTCTTTAACGGAGCAAAAGAAAATCTTTAAAAGAGCTCTAAAAGAACTTTTAAAACTCTGCACTTTATGTATGCTCTAAGATATATCATAAATTGCATGAATTCATGTTTTGGTATTTGTGCCCCAATGCTCTTATTATCATAAAAGAACCTTGAAGTCATTAAGAATTAATGATCCAACATGATGGTATAGCCAAAGATCTTAAATAAACAAGCTTTCATACTTGTTATTAAAGATCTTTCAAAAAAAAAGGGGTTAGATTTCCATTCGTGCTTTCTTTGAATATCATTCTTGATACTCCTTGAATTAATTTCCACCTGTACTTGATTTGAAAACTATCTTTGGAATCACATTCGATGTGCTCTCATCATAATTTGCTCTGAAATCATCTTAATTGGTTCTGATCTATGCTAATTAATCTTATTCTGACATTATTGCCTTGAGTTATATGATTCATATTCTTGCAATAATTTGACATGCATTAACTGAAAATCAGAGTACTATAAGGAAAAGAAATATTTGAGTATCATTATCTTTGTGCTTAATGTTTCATTATCTTGCAACCTTTTTGATGTTGTCAAAAAGGGAGAGAAATATCTGAGTATATGCTCATAATGCTTTATGTGTTGATTATGTTAAGATTAAATCTAAAGCATTATCATGAAGTATATTTTAAAGATATATATTTTCTACTTCATGCAACTTAGCTATGCATTACTTCTAGAACACAATATATTTTATATTGCATATACTCCAAGTTTTGTCATCATCAAAAAGGGAGAGACTGATGACCCAAAGATTGATTTAAAGATTTATTTTGATGATCACAAAACCTTGAAGTATAAATACTAATATTTGTGTTGCAAGAAGAAAGATAATTTGTTTTGCAAGGAACATAACAAGTTGGAAAAATACAAGAAGGCCTCAAAAGCTCTCAAGAAAAGTTGGAAAAAAGCTACAATTTATCGGCCCAAGTTTCAAGTTCAAAGGATTTAAGTTGGAGGAGCAAATTCAAAGAAAGATTCAAAAGAATAGTCCTCGAGTCGACTCCTGGAAGTTCAGAGTCGACTCTGGCACTCTGGAGTTTCAAGGAACAGTGCTCGAGTCGACTCCGGAACTTTACGAGTCGACTCCGACTGAGAACAGACAAAAAAACAGAGAGTTGAATTTCAGTGCTACAGTGCTCGAGTCGACTCCGAGATCGACTCCGAGACTGCAGGTCGACTCCAGGACTGCAAACAGACAAAAAAATAGAGAGTTGATTTTCAGTGCTACATTGCTCGAGTCGACTCCGAGATCGACTCCGAGACTGCAGGTCGACTCCAGGACTGCAAACAGACAAAAAACAGAGAGTTGATTTTCAGTGCTACAGTGCTCGAGTCGACTCCTACTTTAGCCGAGTCGACTCTAACACGTTGGGAGGCATAATGGCTAGTTTTTTCTCGACTCCAACGGCTCTATTTTTGTCTCTAACGGCTAGATCTTTGTTCCCACGCCATCCAAAGCTATAAAATCAAGGGGAGAGTTAGGAAAGAGGGTATGGAAGTGGGAGAGAACACTTAGGAAAGAGATCTCAAAGAAAAATCTTCCAAAAGCACAAAAGGGCCATTCAAAGCAAAATAGAGAGAAGAAGAGCATCCAAGTGAATCCCAAAGCTTCCTCTTCAACTGTGTGCTGCCTCAGTGATCTTCTACCTCGTGCCAAATCAGAAGAGGGTCAAGTAAAGAAGAAGCCGAGTTCCTTCATCTACGAATTTGTTTAAGGGCTTCTTCTCTTTACTCTACTTGTTTACATTGCTATATTTGCTTGTTTAAGAAGCTTGTATTTGTTTTAAATTCTTGTTCTAATATCTTGTAACTTGATTCAATCAAGGGATTGAATCAAGGAGTTAAGGTTTGTTGGTGAGCCAAAGGGAAAACCAACATTGTAAGGTTGTGGTTGGTGAGCCTTTGGGAAAACCAACTAGGTTGATTGTGAATCCGGAAAACAATCGTTGTAAGGTTGTGGTTGGTGAGCCTTTGGGAAACCAACTGGGTTGGATTGTGAGCCCGGGAAAACAATCGGTTGGTTCTAGTCGGTGAGCCTATGAAAACCGACCGAGTTTGTTGTGATCTCGCAAAACAACAAGTTGGGTTGTGAGCTTGTAAAACAACCGGCTGTAATCTGAGAAATTATAGTAAAATTTCTAAGAAGTCTTGGGGAGTGGATGTAGGTGCTGGAGTGCACCGAACCACTATACATCTTTTTGTTTGTGATACCTTATCTCTTGTATTTCATGCCTTACATTCATACTTGATTATGTAATATCTCTAGCTTTGTTTTCTATAGAGTTATAAGTGATTATTTAGAATTTGCTTAGCTTCCTCTCCATTCTTACCATACACATAGATTAAAATTGATCATACAACTATAAGTTAATTTTAGATCAATTGCACCCTAAAGCCATAGTATAATTGCTCTGCTTAATTTTTCACTACTTTACTTATAATTGCCTAGAGCTTAAGTAAATAACATCTTATCATTCCGCTGCATTTAATTTAAAGTAAAAATTAGGAAACATAATTTTTAGAAAACCCAATTCACCCCCCCTCTTGGGTTGTCACCTTGGGCAACATCTATGTACCAAGCATCATAAATTAATTGCAATGTCTTTTATTTGTTTTATGTGCTAAACTAACCTTCAATTGCAGAAAATCAGGGTTAGAGTCGACCCCAGGTAGTTTGGAGTCGACTCTGCTACATTTGGCATGCTTTGGCACGCTATGGCACACTATTGAACATTTGGCATAGAGTTGGAGTCGACTCCAGAAGGATTGGAGTCAACCCTGGCATAATCTGGCACAATTTGGCACAACTGGCATAGAGCTCGGGTCGACCCCAGAAAAACTCGAGCCGACCCCAGCTTCAGACATTAGAAAAATAGCCTTCTGGAATTCACTATCAAAGCCGACCCTAAGAAAGTTGGAGCCGACCCCACTCGAGTCAACCCAAAGAAAGTTGGAGCCGACCCCACTCGAGTCGACCCCACCTCGACTGACAGCCTAACGGCTAGTTCTATAGAAGTACTTTTTAAGGCTCCAATGGCTATAAACGGCTAGTTTCTTCAATCCAGTGACTAGTAACTGATATTTGAAAGTTGGAGAAGTATTTAAGAGCCATTATTCATCAAGAAAAAGTATCTTGGTGAGAATCCAAGTGTGCATTCAAGAAAAAGTGGAAATCCAAGAGAGTTTAATTTATTGCTTCAAGTTCAAACCCAAAAGAAATATGTTGAGCAGAATTCAAGTGCCTTCAAGAGCTCAACCAATTCATTGAAGAGTGAAGCAATCTCGGCAAAGAAGAGAAGAGCATCTACAAAGCGATAATTATTTTCTTATCTCTTCTTTGAGTGCATATTTGCTTTATTTGCTCATTAAGAAGCTTTATACTTTGATTCACTTATTCTTGTTGTAAGGTTTGTTGGTGAGCCCGTAAAACCAACAATGTAGGTTTGTTGGTGAGCCCGTAAAATCAATGGTTAGGTTCTTGTTAGTGATCCCGTAAAACCAACTGTTAGATTTTTGGATTGTGAGCCCAGTAAAATAATCCAACTGTAATCTGAGGAATTATAGTGAATTTCAAGGAGATGCTTGGGAAGTGGATGTAGGTGCCTTGAAGTGCACCGAACCACTATACGTGCTTGTGTTTGCATTGTGTTTTCTTTGTGCTTCGTACTTTACTTTCCTCATTGCATTGTGTAGTTGCTCTAGCTTAACTTCTTAAACTTGTGATTGCCTAGAGCTTAATTACTTTTGCTTCCACTGCATTTATACCTTTCACATAAGTTAAATTGTGCGCTCATTTATAAACTAATTTGGGGTCATAAAATTTAGAAAACCCAATTCACCCCCCCCCCCCCTCCTCCTGGGTTGTCACCTTATAAAACAATATAGAAGGATTGAAAAACACTAGAAACTTCATCTTCATGTTTCAGCAAATAAAGCCATGTCATCCGAGTGCAATCATAGACAAAAATCACAAACCAATGATAACCAGACAAAGTAGTAACAGGGGAAGGTCCCCACACATCAGAATGTATTAGAGCAAAGGGAGTAGCACTCTTATTCATGCTCATAGAATAAGAAACTCTATGACTTTTGGCTATAATGCAAGTATCACATGTAAAGTCTGAGTGCTTTAAATTTGAAAAAGGATCCAAAAATAAGTGCCTTAAATAACCAAAAGATGGATGCCCCAGGCGGGGATGTAATAGCCAAATATGCCTCTCCTTGCTACTAACCGTGTGATGTATGTGATTGGCTCTTCCCGAACTGAAGTCATCCATGTAGTATAATCCCCTGCTCTTAGTACCATGCCCAATGATCTCCTTGGTGAGAATATCCTAAAGAAGACAAAAAGTAGGATATATTAGTACCACACAATTGAGATTCGCAGTAACTTGGCTCACAGAGATTAGTTTGTTGGAGAGAGATGGAACTAGTAAAATATGAGACAAAGAGAGAGAAGGGGATAGGGTCACAGTTCCAGCCCCTGTAGCTGGATATGTGACCCCATTAGCATCAGCAATATGACTTCGTCTTAGTGGAGTAACATGAGAGAAATCATTGGAATCAAACATCATGTGATCGGTAAACCCATAGTCGATAATCCAGATGCCATCATCACAGTGATTAGGGCTAAGAAACACCTGACCACAGTTACCTTAATCATTGAGAGCCGTAGAATCATTCTGATAGTCTTCTTGGGAGATGAGAGATAACTGGGGTACAACAGTAACCACAGTAGCTCTACCCATGCCTTCATCAGTGGCTGTAGTCTCACACTTTTTTCATGCCTGAAGTTCATTCCACCAGTCTGGGTACCCATGTAACTTGAAGCAAGTTTCACAGGTATGTTTGGTGTTGCCACAGTGAGTGCATTTCCCACCATCAGATTGGCTCGGTTTAGACTTGGAGGTTGGGTTCAACTTTCCATTGCTTAGAGGAAGTAACCCTGTTTTCGACTGTGTTCGATTGGCCAGTCTTGATTCCTTTAGATACCATAACAGCGCCAGGACTGGAATCTGCACCTGAGGTCATCACGGCCTGCTGGACATCTTGCCATCGGACATGAGCAAAGGCCTACTCAACCGTAGGAAATGGTTTCAACTATAACACATCACTTTGAATCTTGTCCAGCCGATCATCCAATCCATCAAGAAAGATATAAACTCTATCTTCGTGTAGGCTTGAGTTGTAATTCTGAATTTTACCAGGGCAGACCATAGGATTGGGATGACGAAAATCGATTTCTTGCCATAATCCTTGAAGGTCGTTGTAGTATTTTTCAATGGATCCACCGGCTTGTCTCATGCGAGTCACACGACACCGGGGATCATAAACTTGAAAAGTATCAGTCCCATCAAAATAAGTTGTAGCAACAGAATCCCATACCTATTTTGCAGTAGGGAAGCGAATGAAGTTTGCAATCAAGGAAGAATCCATCGAGTTGATTAGCCATCCTTTGACAATGGCGTTCTCGGTTCGCCATCTCCGAAAAGATGGATCAGTTTCCGGAGGCTAGGGAGAGTCTCCATTGATATATCCCAATTTGTTTTTGCCAGAGATATACATCTCGACAACCTGGCACCACAAGGCATAGTTGGAGCCATCCAACTTAATACCGATTGGAGCCATTGAAGAATCTGCAAGCGGTGGGTGTGGGGAGGTCTAGGCTCTGATCAGAACTTCTGTCATCTTGTTCATCAGGTCATTATGAATGGATTCGGCCTGGGAGTTGTGGTGTTGCACCATCTTAGATGAATCCTCCATGGATTCCACGGGGTCTGGAGTGTTTCTTGGTCAAGGGGTGGGTAGAGCAGAGTTTTTCAAACCACGCTCTGATACCATGTTAACAGGAAGTTTTCTAATTTTCGTATCTCATCTTCAAAACCAAGTACAGTATTATATAGATACAGGGAGAAAGTTTCAGAACCTATTCTAGACTATATATTGTCTAAGGCTAGAATTATAGTCGACCCATGAAGTATAGGATATTACAAATAAACGGATTCCTATAATTGCTCCATTCTAACAACTCACGCCTACAATAAATGGGTTCCTATAATTGCTACATTCTAACAGCTCACGCCTGATAAGTGCTGATTAATCAATAATTTAATATTCTTTTTCCAGCACTTATCAATGTTCTTAAATGGATAACTACTTATTTTACCATAAAATTGAACAATCTTTGAAATAAATTTAAAATATGGTAAGAAGTAAATAATTCACATGTTCCCTGCCTTCCAAGCGTACCAGTCGGCACGTCTCAGTTCAATAACATTGGGTTTGAGCCCAATGCCCAGCTGCCATGCATGCATCTAACTTCAGCCATCTGGATTGAGATCAAGCACTGTCCACTGTCCATGGCTCCCCCAAGCAATCCAACGGTTCAGAAATTTCTATCTCCGCATCACGTTTCCAAACCAAGCAAAACAGGGGAGACCTTTGTTTTAAATCCACAGCTGCCCATTTTCACGTCACAATAGAGCAAGAAATAATCCTCTCTTTCTATTTTCCTTCCCAGCATACCAAAGCAACCGATCCTCCATTCTGTTGCCCAAGGTGACAACCCAAGAGGGAGGGGGGGTGAATTGGGTTTTTCTAAATTTTTAGTGCTTTAAAAACATCCTTAGTTGAGTACGGTGAATGCTTTCTTAAATTACTTCAATGAATTAAACTATAGCAAAGATGAAAGATAATGCAAGAATAATCACAAGTGAATCCACAACACAAACACCACGATGTATAGTGGTTCGGTGCACCCCAAGGCACCTACGTCCACTCCCCAAGCATCCCCTTGAGAATTTTACTATAATTCCTCAGATTACAGTAGGATTGTTTTTCAGGCTCACAATCCAAAATCTTTACAATTTGATTTTTCGGGATCACCAATAACCTACGTTGGTTTTGCGGGCTCACCAACAACCTAACGTAGGTTTTACGGGCTTACCAACAACCTACATTGGTTTTACGGGCTTACCAACAACCTACACCGTTGGTTTTACGGGTGCATCAACAAACCTATACCGTTGGTTTTACGGGCTCACCAACAAACCTATACCATTGGTTTTACGGGCTCACCAACAAACCTATAATGTTGGTTTTACGGGCTTACCAACAAACCTGTTAGATGTATGCCCTAGAAGCCAATTTGGCTGACACATTGTTGATTCTAGGGACATAATTTTGTACTTGACTATTTATTATTGAATAAATAAAAGGCATCTTTTCATTCATATTGTTTATGTGTCTATGAATCGTCCAAGAAATTAATAAGATGATGATACATATTCTCAAGAGTTGAGAATTTGAGCCATGTATCATTGGTGATTAGTTTCTAAATGCTCTTGATCAATGGATCATCACGAGGACGGTGATCGATCCGATCAGTGCACAGATCACTTTCCTTCTGGATGGACGAGACTTGAGTCCACAGTGTAGGGACACTGAAATGATAGTGCAGGTGCTTGTTAGAGAACAAGGGTACTGAGCGTGACCAAGACAAGAAGTCACTTGGATGTCTATCCACTCGTCAGTGACTTGCTTGATGTTGCAGTAGTGTGACTGGTCCTTTGACCTGCGGTGCTTCGGCTACTCACAGTGAGGTTATTGTAGTTTGACTGCACACATACATGGTCTCTAGCCATATGGGTCCATGCAGTGTAGATTGGCTGCAGTAAGTTTACTGTAGGAGTAGGGTATGCACCTATATGGAATCTATCGACCTTGATAGATAAGGAGAGATCCTATGTGATTTATAAGACTGAGTTCGTAAGACCTCGGCCGGGGCAGTATGCACAGTGGAGAAAGAGTTTTCCACTCTCGAACTTAAGTCGAATAAATTTTGACATATGACAGACGAAGGGGTTTGACGAGTTATCCATGACCTCCGTCTTGTAGGGATCCACGATAGAAGGACTGTAACACATGACAACTGCACCTAGAGGTTCATCATTCTATTCTGCTGGGTAGCCACTACATGCTGCTAGGTGTCACTGGTGGATGGTGGGACTCATAGGGATTATCTTGATGATCGATAAACCCTAATGAGTAGAGTTGGAATCGTTCCAACCCATTGAAAGGAGTTTTCAATGATACTGAGATGGAGATCTCAATATGTCTCATTACCAGTCAGATTAGAACCTATGAGGTCACACACATTAGAGGTTCTGATTATTAGGATTGTCGATTTGTGATTTGGAATCACAATGTCAATTGTCAATAAGATTGATGTACAAAATAACCCACTAAGAGTTAGTGAGTTAAATGGAAGAATTAAATAATTATAATTAGATTATAATTAAGTCTTTTGCTGATTAATTGAGTCAAATTATGTTGGGTCTGACCCAAAGAAATTTGACTCAAATCCTAGTCAAAAGTTGGCTAGATCGAGTCTTTGAAAATCCTGCCAAATTCAGCCTTTTTCCTATTATTGGAGCCTCCCTCTTGATGCCTTATTTTGAGGGGTCAAAATAGGCAAGAGGGGGCAGCCAAGAGGACAAGGAGGGGCGTGGCCCCCTCTCCTTCTTTGCTGGGAGCCAACGCCCCTTGATTCTTTCCAAGAATCAAGGGGCCCGCCAATAAAGAAAGGCACCAGGAAACCTATTAGGAATAGGTTTCCTGGCGCATAGGGTTTTGAACCCCATAAAAAGGGAGCCCCACGTCCCATGTTTGAGGAGAAGAACTTCTCCCAGCCGTGGGGCAGCAAGAAGGAATTTTTGGGATTTTTAAATCAGCAAATAGGGAGAGAAAAGAATAAAAAAAGGTGAAGGGTTTTCTTCTTCCTTTTGAAGGCTGCACAAGGTGGGATCCTTGTGATTTCTTCTTCCTTCTTCTTCGACATCCAAGAGAGGCTTTTGCAAGGAGCTAGCACCCCGGTGAAGCCCCATCTCTGATCTTCAGCAACCTCGTGTGGATACTTGTAGAGGCCGGACGTTTGTGCGGCTACAAGGAACCAAACCACGATCATCGGTTGCGGTGTTCTTCTACCCGCACAAAGGTGAAGATGAGATCTTCATTTGAAATTTTATATTTCTGATTTTCTAGTAGTTTAACAATTCATAATTAATTATTAGATCTTAGTTTAGTCCCCATCTTAATTCAAAAGGGTTCTGAATCGTTTTGATTCAGAAAAATTTTGAAATCTACCCGATCCTGTTCCGGCGTATGCGATGCACCGGGCCCGGCATGCGGATTCCGCCGCGAACGTCGCGCCGCTGTGGGGCAATCCAACAGTGGTATCAGAGCCATGGTTTTGGGGATCCAATTAAGATAATAGTTAATTAATTATGAATTAGTTCTGATTTTTTAATTATTATGCATGCTGAAAAATTCTGCGTGCTGAAATTTTGTGTTGCTGAAAATTTTCAGCATGCTGATTTTGTTAGATCGATCATGCGATTATAGTTTTAAAATTATGATATGATTATGATGTTTAAAATTAAGGTATTGCATGATCTGGATCTCAGATGGTTGCATAATAAAATTAAAATCAGATTAGATAAAATCATGCATGAGATGCATGTGGTGATGATCATAGGATTCAAACCCTTTTGGTATCGAATGTAATGACCTGCGATGTGATCTGTAATGTCATGTAATTTTGTAGATGCTTGCATGCATCTTATTTTATATTTTGAGAGGCCTGCGTGCCTCCTAAAAGGAGATGTAATTTATTTTATTTTTATTTTACATCTGGTTGTATTTCTGTGATGTGATGTACATCAACGATCAAGTTGAAGCAAAGGCATGAGATGAAAGGTGATCTAAGCAGTTGATGGCGATGGGATCAAGAGTTGATCAAGGATCGAATCAAGGAGGCTTGGAACCAATTCAAGAGTTGAAGACCACTTGATCGATTGATGTGCATGTGCTTGTAATACGACCTAATTAGAATCCATGATCATCACCTAGTTAAAGTTTAGCTTTAATTTGATGCTGCGATTATAACTGCCTGTGATGTACCGTTTGCATGTGATGTGAATGAGAGTCGGGTAGATAGGTTTACATGTGATGTAGCAAACCCAATTGAGACCTAAATCAAAACCTCCTCAATCAAGTCGAGAGTGAACCGACATGAGCAAGTCATATTAGATTAATTGATCTAATTGGTGTCTAGGAAAGCATGAAAGGTGGTTACTTAATTAGGACCTTACTCTCTGAGTAAGGGGAGCCTCCCACCTGCTTACCTGGCCAATTGTTCGATTACCTCTTATGAAGAGCTCAAGTTGCAAACACTAAGACCTGATTAACCAATATTAAGTCAATAGGTCTTCCACTGTAGTAGAGCTGCTAAGGTCTTTCTGATGTTGATTTGTCTCGGCTGGACACAGTGGTCAAGTTGCATCGGGGGGCTGGACCTCTCTATAGACATGAGATGTTGTAGGGTAAAGGTGGGGTTGGGCACCAATAACTGTTAGGTGAGGACCCAATGACGACTTTATTCCTACGGTTATACGGTGGGTCTGACTTAACTAAGAAATGGGACCAATAACTGTTAGGTGAGGTTTTCATGGCTTAGAGACCAAGTTACACTGCAACATGCTTGAGAAGCATTGTACAAGAGTTGTACATTCATCAATCTATGTGTCACCAATAACTGTTAGGTGAGGTGGCATGTAAATTGGTGGGACCGCAGTACCCACTAGAAATCCTAGTCGTGTGGGATTTCCGTTTCCCTACCAGGGGAGTGTGAGGGATTCAAGAAAATAGTGGGAGTTACATTTGTTCTAAAAGACCTTAGAACAGATTAGGATCAAGTACAAAAGTCTAACTAGAATCTTTACTCTCTGCAGATACAATGTCGGCTTCAAACCCTTTGACCCGTATTCTTGAGACCAACCGACTGACCGGAACCAATTACAAGGACTGGCTTAGAAATCTCAAAATTGTTTTGGACTGTGAGAAAATAGGCTACATACTCGATTCAGATATCCCCACACTACCAACACGTCCTACTGATGTTCAGCGTGAGATGCATAAAAAGTGGTTGGATGATGACATTAGAGTAAAATGCTATATGATGGCATCCATGTCTAATGAACTCCAATGCCAGCATGAAAATATGAAGACTGCTGGGGACATACTGGCACACCTGCAAGAGTTGTATGGTGAGCAGAGTCGCACAGCTCGTTTTGAAGTGTCCAAGAGGCTCTTCAAAGCGAAGATGCGCGAAGGGCAGTCTGTCCATGATCACGGTCTGACCATGATCAAGGACCTAGAGGAGCTTGAGAAGCTCGGTATGGACATGCACAAGGAATTACAAGTGGATTTGATCCTACAGTCACTTCCTGATTCATTTGGTCAGTTTATAGTAAACTACCACATGAATGAGATTGAATGCACTAAGACTGAACTAATCAACATGTTGGTAACTGCTGAGGGAGCCTTGAAAGGTTCAAGGGGCAATGTCCTTGCTGCTGAGTTGACTTCTGGTTCCAAGAGAAAGTCTACTTGGAAGAAAAAGAAGCCTGCTAAGAAGCAGAAGAAGGACAAGAAGCCAAAGAAGGAAGTTCAAAAGAAAAAGACTAACGACAAAGGAAAATGTTTCCACTGCAATGTCGAAGGCCACTGGAAGAGAAACTGTCCTTCATACCTCGAGAGCCTGAAGAACAAGAAAGGTGACACACCTTCAGAAGGTATAGACTTGCTCATAATTGAAACTAATCTAACGGTTTCTTCTACTTCTAGTTGGGTTATAGATTCTGGTTCTAGTGCTCTTTTGTGCACTACCATGCAAGGTCTAAAGGAAAGTAGAAGGCTGGCGGAAGGTGCGGTAACCCTTAGGGTTGGCAACGGGGCAAAAGTTGCTGCTGTAGCTGTGGGCACCTACCATCTGCGACTACCGTCTGGATTTAGTTTAATATTTAGAGACTGCTATTATGTACCTGCTGCTAGCAGAAATTTGATTTCTGTTTCATGTCTAGCACAGGAAGGTCATGTTTTTACATTTGACAAAGACTGCTGTTCTATTTATTTAAGAAATAAAATAGTCGCACGTGGTTTCATGATTGACAGTCTCTATCATTTATATATGGATGTATCTGTGAATGTTACCGAGCAAGATGTGAGTGCCAAAGGATCCAAAAGATCCAGAGATGAGATAAACCAAAGATATTTGTGGCACCTCAGGCTTGGCCATATTGGAGAGGACAGAATGAACAAAATGGATAAAGATGGGCTTTTAGGCTCATTGACTTCCGAGTCATATCCAGTTTGCGAGTCCTGTCTTCAAGAAAAAATGGCAAGACTGCCCTTTGTAGGACATGGGGAGAGGACCACTGAATTACTTGCCCTAGTACATACAGATGTATGTGGCCCATTCGATGTGCTAGCCAGGGGACGTTATTCTTACTTCATTACCTTTACCGATGATTATTCACGGTATGGGTATGTGTATCTTATGAGACACAAGTCTGAGTCTTTTGAAAAGTTCAAAGAGTTCAAGAATGAAGTAGAAAAACAAACTGGAAAACCTCTTAAGGCTCTTCGATCAGATCGAGGAGGAGAATACCTTAGTGGGAAATTCCGGGACTATCTCAAAGAAAACGGCATAGCCTCACAATGGACACCTCCGGGTACACCTCAACTCAACGGGGTGTCAGAGAGGAGGAATCGGACCCTATTGGATATGGTCAGGTCCATGATGAGCTTCACTGATCTACCTATGTTCCTTTGGGGAGATGCCTTACTCACAGCGATTTATTTATTGAATAGAGTTCCCTCTAAATCCGTTCCTACCACACCGTATGAGATATGGCATGGTAAGAAACCAAGTCTGGGTCATCTCAAGATTTGGGGATGTCCGGCCCACGTCAAGAGACTACAGGCAGACAAGTTAGAGGCTAGGACCATAAGTGCTCGTTTTATAGGATATCCTAAAGAGTCATTAGGATACAATTTTTACGTCTCAGAGGATCACAATGTGTTTGTGAGCCGTCATGCCATCTTCTTGGAAAATCAGTTTATCCTTGATAGAGGCAGTGGGAGGAAAATTGAGCTTGAAGAGAAAGTCTCTGAAAAGCAACGAGTCATGGATCCTATAGAACCTATTCATAAGGAGCCAGTACACGATGTCCCTCGACCACCTCGTAGATCTAGTAGGGTCTCCCATCCTCCCGATAGATACTTAGGTATACTAGAAGAGGATACCGAGGAAATGTTCCTAGTGGGAGATAGGGATCACATACAGGATCCCAAAACCTACAACGAGGCGATATCTGATATCGATTCCGAGAAATGGCTGGAAGCTATGAAGTCAGAGATAGACTCCATGCATTCCAACCAAGTCTGGACCTTAGTAGACCCACCAGAAGGTATTGTACCTATTGGATGCAAATGGATCTACAAAAGGAAAATAGGTTCAGATGGAGAGGTAGAGACCTATAAGGCAAGGCTTGTGGCGAAAGGGTATAGTCAGCGCGAAGGCATTGACTATCAGGAGACCTTTTCACCTGTAGCCATGCTAAAATCCATCCGAACATTGCTTGCTTATGAAATCTGGCAGATGGATGTGAAAACTGCTTTCCTGAATGGATATCTTGATGAAGATATCTATATGGAACAGCCTTTGGGTTTCACTTCCAGTGATGGAGATCACAAGGTCTGCAAGCTGCAAAGGTCCATCTATGGACTAAAGCAAGCATCTCGGAGTTGGAACACTCGTTTCAATGAAGCAATCAAAACGTTTGATTTCATCAAAAACGAAGAGGAACCGTGTGTTTACAAAAAGGTTAGTGGGAGTGCTGTCATTTTTTTCGTACTGTACGTAGATGACATTCTCCTGATTGGGAATGATATTCCCATGCTAACCTCGGTCAAGGTCTGGTTGTCAAAAGAATTCTCCATGAAAGACCTTGGGGAAGCATCCTATATTTTGGGAATAAAGGTCTATAGAGATAGATCTAAAAGGATGCTTGGCCTGTCACAGAAAATGTACATAGAGGAGGTGCTGAAGAGGTTCAGCATGGAAAACTCCAAGAGGGGTCTCTTACCCCTTAGGCATGGAATTCATCTCTCCAAGAAGATGTGCCCCAACACATCTGAAGAGATTCAACGCATGAGCAAGATTCCCTATGCATCGGCAATAGGAAGCCTCATGTATGCCATGCTGTGTACACGACCTGATATAGCTCTTGCTGTGAGTGTCACAAGCAGATATCAGTCGAATCCAGGTGAAGAACACTGGACAGCTGTGAAGAATATTCTTAAGTACTTGAGAAGAACTAAAGATTTATTCTTGGTTTTTAGAGGATCATCAGAGTTAAAAGTAGAAGGGTACACAGATTCAGACTTCATGACTGATGTCGATGACAGGAAGTCAACATCTGGATATGTGTTCTTGTGCAATGGTGGTGCGGTAAATTGGAAGAGTTCTAAACAACCGATCATTGCTGATTCTACTATGGAAGCCGAATACATCGCCGCCTCTGAAGCTGCTAAGGAAGGCTTCTGGTTCAAGAAATTCATTGCAGAGTTGGACGTGATGACATCAGATGCCATAACACTCTACTGCGATAATAATGGCGCCATAGCCCTTGCTAAGGAGCCAAGGTCTCATCAGAAGTCTAAGCATATAGAGCGGCGCTTCCATCTCATACGCGACTATGTTGAGAAGAAATATGTAGAGGTGCAGAGAGTAGACTCCGCGGATAACGTGGCAGACCCGTTCACTAAGCAGCTGAGTCAGCAAAAGACTGAAGCCCACCTTGAGAAGATGGGCCTAAGATATATGACCAATTGGCTTTAGTGCAAGTGGGAGATTGTTAGATGTATGCCCTAGAAGCCAATTTGGCTGACACATCGTTGATTCTAGGGACATAATTTTGTACTTGACTATTTATTATTGAATAAATAAAAGGCATCTTTTCATTCATATTGTTTATGTGTCTATGAATCGTCCAAGAAATTAATAAGATGATGATACATATTCTCAAGAGTTGAGAATTTGAGCCATGTATCATTGGTGATTAGTTTCTAAATGCTCTTGATCAATGGATCATCACGAGGACGGTGATCGATCCGATCAGTGCACAGATCACTTTCCTTCTGGATGGACGAGACTTGAGTCCACAGTGTAGGGACACTGAAATGATAGTGCAGGTGCTTGTTAGAGAACAAGGGTACTGAGCGTGACCAAGACAAGAAGTCACTTGGATGTCTATCCACTCGTCAGTGACTTGCTTGATGTTGCAGTAGTGTGACTGGTCCTTTGACCTGCGGTGCTTCGGCTACTCACAGTGAGGTTATTGTAGTTTGACTGCACACATACATGGTCTCTAGCCATATGGGTCCATGCAGTGTAGATTGGCTGCAGTAAGTTTACTGTAGGAGTAGGGTATGCACCTATATGGAATCTATCGACCTTGATAGATAAGGAGAGATCCTATGTGATTTATAAGACTGAGTTCGTAAGACCTCGGCCGGGGCAGTATGCACAGTGGAGAAAGAGTTTTCCACTCTCGAACTTAAGTCGAATAAATTTTGACATATGACAGACGAAGGGGTTTGACGAGTTATCCATGACCTCCGTCTTGTAGGGATCCACGATAGAAGGACTGTAACACATGACAACTGCACCTAGAGGTTCATCATTCTATTCTGCTGGGTAGCCACTACATGCTGCTAGGTGTCACTGGTGGATGGTGGGACTCATAGGGATTATCTTGATGATCGATAAACCCTAATGAGTAGAGTTGGAATCGTTCCAACCCATTGAAAGGAGTTTTCAATGATACTGAGATGGAGATCTCAATATGTCTCATTACCAGTCAGATTAGAACCTATGAGGTCACACACATTAGAGGTTCTGATTATTAGGATTGTCGATTTGTGATTTGGAATCACAATGTCAATTGTCAATAAGATTGATGTACAAAATAACCCACTAAGAGTTAGTGAGTTAAATGGAAGAATTAAATAATTATAATTAGATTATAATTAAGTCTTTTGCTGATTAATTGAGTCAAATTATGTTGGGTCTGACCCAAAGAAATTTGACTCAAATCCTAGTCAAAAGTTGGCTAGATCGAGTCTTTGAAAATCCTGCCAAATTCAGCCTTTTTCCTATTATTGGAGCCTCCCTCTTGATGCCTTATTTTGAGGGGTCAAAATAGGCAAGAGGGGGCAGCCAAGAGGACAAGGAGGGGCGTGGCCCCCTCTCCTTCTTTGCTGGGAGCCAACGCCCCTTGATTCTTTCCAAGAATCAAGGGGCCCGCCAATAAAGAAAGGCACCAGGAAACCTATTAGGAATAGGTTTCCTGGCGCATAGGGTTTTGAACCCCATAAAAAGGGAGCCCCACGTCCCATGTTTGAGGAGAAGAACTTCTCCCAGCCGTGGGGCAGCAAGAAGGAATTTTTGGGATTTTTAAATCAGCAAATAGGGAGAGAAAAGAATAAAAAAAGGTGAAGGGTTTTCTTCTTCCTTTTGAAGGCTGCACAAGGTGGGATCCTTGTGATTTCTTCTTCCTTCTTCTTCGACATCCAAGAGAGGCTTTTGCAAGGAGCTAGCACCCCGGTGAAGCCCCATCTCTGATCTTCAGCAACCTCGTGTGGATACTTGTAGAGGCCGGACGTTTGTGCGGCTACAAGGAACCAAACCACGATCATCGGTTGCGGTGTTCTTCTACCCGCACAAAGGTGAAGATGAGATCTTCATTTGAAATTTTATATTTCTGATTTTCTAGTAGTTTAACAATTCATAATTAATTATTAGATCTTAGTTTAGTCCCCATCTTAATTCAAAAGGGTTCTGAATCGTTTTGATTCAGAAAAATTTTGAAATCTACCCGATCCTGTTCCGGCGTATGCGATGCACCGGGCCCGGCATGCGGATTCCGCCGCGAACGTCGCGCCGCTGTGGGGCAATCCAACAAAACCTTACAACAAAAATAAAGAACAAGGAACTAAAGCTCCTAAATGAGCAAATAAAACAATTATGAGCTACAAAGAAGAGTTTAGAATATAATTATCCCTTTAATAAGGCTCTTCTCTTCTTTGTCAAGATTGCTTCACTCTTCAAGAGTTGGTGGAGCTCTTAATGTCTCTTGGAATCTGCTCAACCACTTTCTTTTGGCTCTTTGAATGAAGCAATTGAATGAAGCTTGCCTTGCTAGGGTTTTCTCTTGAATGCACTTAATGTCTTTTCCAAAGCTTGCTTCCTCTGATGAATACCCCCTCTTAAATACTTCTCCAACCTCCAAATAGTCCTTCCTGACCGTTGGATTGAAGAAACTACCTTTTATAGCCGTTGGAAGTCCAAAAAACACTTCTGCAGAACTAGTCGTTATCCTTCTGCCCGTGCTTGGGTCGACCCAAACTTTTCTAGGGTCGACTCAAACCACTGTTCATCAGACTTGGGGTCGACTCAACTTTTACTGGGATCGACCCTCTCAGGAACCACAGAACCTTATATTTCAGCCATTTTTCACTTGGATCGACTCAACTCTTTTTGGGTCGACTCAAGATTCAGTTGGGTCGACTCAAGTTACATTTGGGTCGACCCTCTCAGGGATTCCAGAGAACCAGTTTTTGAATGACACAGCCTTTGGGTCGACTCAAGTTCAGTTTGGGTCGACTCAAGAATAGGGTCGACTCAACTTTTACTTAGGTCGACCCAAGTACTGTTCATCCGTGCTATTTCTGCAGAAGTGTGCCAGATGGTTCTTTGAAGTGCCGGGGTCGACTCCACCAATCTTGGGGTTGACTCTTTCCACTCTTTACTGCAACTTAGAGTTAGATTCATCCATATAATTAATGAAATATACGCCAAGCAATTTTGAATATATATCATGGTAGTGCTACATACTCTTAACAATGAAAATTACTATCATCTCCTTGAGAGTACGTTTAACTTGAAACTTTGCCGAATTAAAATTTAGAATTCACTATCCCTTTTCTATAGCAAATTTTATCTCATTATTAATCATGAAAATACATCTTGATCTCATTCTCCTAATGTATCATGAGTGTATCGAGGGTGTGCCATTTATCAATGATGTATCGAGTTAATTTGCATTTCTAATTTGATATGGCCTCAATGGTTGTGTTAATCATCAAAATAACATTATCATCCTCAATCTCCCCCGTTTTGATGATTACAAAATATTAAGTGTAAGCAAATTGGAATTCATATGAAAAGTTAGATTTAACATTCATAAAGTACTTTTGGTTCAAGAGTTTCAAAGTAGTCTTATTTCGAGTTTGTATAAATGAACCACGAGCTCCCCCTATCCTATCCAAATGGATGCCAAATGAGTTTTAGCTTTGTTCCCCCTTACTCTTGTATTTCATTAAGACAAAATTTTCAAAAGTTTGTGTCAAAGCAAGAGTTTCAAGTCATGTATCGAGGCAAGAAAAATCTCTATGATTATATGGCAGAATTTAGATTTTCTTTTTGTCACATGTCTCCCCCTTAAGTATATAATATATACCTTTTATATTTTCTCCCCTATACTGTTTTTCTTATAGAATTTGCTTCTAGTTTCTCCCTTATATTTTCTCCCCCTTTTTGTTATCATCAAAAAGAATGAATAACAATGAAATGGATAGCATTGTAATGACAATCACAAAGATCATAACTCAAGAGAAACATTGTCTGTGCCAAAAGCACTATGTTCTAGAGAAGAAATACAAACTACCACAAAGAGCAAATATAAGTCAAAACAAATACAAAGTTTGGAAGATACTTTAAGATCATACTTCATGATAATGCTTTAGAAGTAATCAGCTTTAACATAGTCAACATATTTCAATCTAAGCTGATTTATATTCAATTCAAAACATAAAGCATTATGAGCATATACTCAGATATTTCTTTTTCTTTTTGACAATATCAAAAAGATTGCAAAATAATGAAACATTAAGCACAAGACAATATTTCATTCAATGTATGTCAAATTATTGCAAGCATATGAATCACGTAACTCAAGGCAATAATATCAAGACAAGATAATGAGTATAGATCAGAGCCAATTAGGGTAGTTTCAAAATTATGATGAGATCACATCAAATTTGATGATTTTAACATTCTTTTAAAGTTCTTTTACCTTTCTTTCAAAAGAAAATAAACCTGAAACAATTTTAGGGGTAACAGATATCATCAAAATCAAGAATGAAAAGTTTGGCTTTAAGAATGAGACATTTAGGATGTGAGCTAGAAGTGATCTCTAAATGTAGATTCCAAAGATAGTTTTCAAATTAAGTGTAGATGGAATCTTTTTCAAGTTATTTCAAGGAGTATCAAGAATAATATTCAAAAAAAGCACGAATAAAAATCCAACACCTTTTTTTAATATATTAAGTATGTAGCAACATGAGAGCAATCTAATTAATTTTCAGAGTATAGTATAAGAGCAGATAAAGATCAAAACTTATATACTCGAAAAACATAAGATTATGTTGAATCCTTAATTCTTAATGACTTCAAAGTTCTTTCATGATATAAAAGTATTGGGGCATAGATACCAAAATCTGAATTTATGCAATGTAGGATACATAAAATTCAGGGCTTTGAAACTTCTTTTAAAGCTTTCTTAAATACTTTCTTTTACTCCTTTAAAGATCATAGCATCAAAATCAATTAAAATGAATTGTCTCAAGATTAAAACACTAAAGTGCAAGCCAATAAGAGCTCATTCGTAGATTCCAAAGTAAATTTTCAATACTAAGATAAATGGAATCCTTTTCACTTAGTTTTCAAAACAAGTGATTTACCAATTAAGTACAGATGAAAATTCAACTTTCAAAAGATATTCAATGAAGCACAAAGTCTAATACCAAAATATGCTTAAATTGATATCAGTTTGAAACCAATTTTACATTAAAAGCATGCTAAAAGTCCTTTGCCAAATTTACATAGAGTAATCTTTAATGTGAATTTACAAGATTAAGTTCTATATGATCTCTCCCTCTAAAATTTTCTTTCTCCTCCTTAATTAATTATTCCATTTGAGAGTTTAGAGTTTGAAGATAATTTTCAATAAAGAAATTGAGTATTTAAAGCTCCCCCTCAAAAGATGCATTTTCTTTCAAACTTTCTTTTCTTCTATAATATCAAGAATGTAGAGTGATCCAGAATTTTTTTAAAATTTATAGCAATCACTCTTTTTTTTTAATCTTTCAAGAATAAATTATATTTCCTCTTAATTTTTTTTTGAATATGTATGAAAATATTAATCAGAAAATAATTCTTTCGAAGCTCAAATTTCTTTTAAAAGTAATTACATTTTCTTTCCTATAAGAATTATTGGAGTGAGTTGAAATATTTTAAGCCTTAGGATCATTAACTCTCTTCTTAAAAATAGCTTTTCTTTTTAATGATAGAAGCATTTAATTATGCAGGAGTGTATATTCAAAATATTAATTTCTTAGTTATAGTTTTTCAGCAATGTATATATGAAGCACGATAAATCTTTTTAATATCAAAATAACATCATATATTTAGAAATATTTGTTCGCAATTAAGATCATTGGAAAACACATCATTTAGACCAATTTTAATACACTTATAAGATAAAAAATGATATGTTTCAAATGCGTATCGGAGCAAACAACCAAGGTATCAAAATTAATTCTATTTTTCTTAAGCTGTAGTTTTTATCTAAGAATCATAGTAAATTATTCTCCAGCATGATGCAAT
This sequence comes from Phoenix dactylifera, assembly GCF_051530095.1. Taxonomy (NCBI): domain Eukaryota; kingdom Viridiplantae; phylum Streptophyta; class Magnoliopsida; order Arecales; family Arecaceae; genus Phoenix; species Phoenix dactylifera. The sequence goes on from NC_143193.1 coordinate 13,781,222, forward strand.
CTTTGAAGCATATAATGAAAATTACAAAAATATGACAGTAGAAGTATTTTAAATTAAGTTTAAGCCTTCATTACAAAATCAGATTCTGAATTTCATAAAAATTTTCAAAGAAGCTTTCAAAATTATAATTTGAGATATGCATCTTCTATGTTGTAGCTCATCTTAAATTAATAAGATTGAAAACACGTATTTCAAAAATATTAGAGCACATCCAGATTCTTTGTAATTCATATTGTATTTTGGTACAAATTGGAGGACATTATGTATTAATGTTAGGCAAATTGGAAGATAAATTAGAATCAATATATTCTGCCTAATTTGCAAATTCGGATTATTCGTTTCTTTTATTTTTCAGATGATATTCATTAAAATAAAAGTATCCTTCTCTTCTCCTTTTACAAATATATTCAACTTTCAGATTTCAAAGGTAATCATGAACGACAAATCTGAAATTTCTTTCAAAAATATGATTAGACGAGTATAAGAGAAATTCAAAATATCATTGATGGGCATGGAATGCAAGTGAAAACAATTTTCATTAGGCTTTAGAACACAAGTTATTTCGAAGTCAAAAGTGAAACAAAAGCTTGTGTGCAAAGTTAAAGCCTATTTCAAATTTATGAATATCATAAAAGAAAAAAGAAATTGCTATTGGTAGAAATGTGTTTCAAACAAGTTGTTCAAACATGGAGCATTACAAGTTATATTTAAAGAAGATATTTGTTATCTAAATACATAATTCAAAACATCAAGTCACATGCAAAACATAATATGCATTAAGTCATAACATTATGTATTAAAGCATTAAGAACAATCATGTCAAGGATCAAAATCAATTTTTTTTTAAGTAAAACTTCCTCTACTTAAATATAATTCTGCATTGATTTTAAGATACGTTTTCAAGTGATTGAAATTTTATTTGACTTTTCACAAACTCCTTATACACTTTTATTTATCTTGTCATTCATTCCCTCATTTTTATGAATTTCTTTCTTTAAGCAGTCAATGAACATTTTGATCTTCATTTCTGTTTAGTTTTACTTTTATATGCTCTATAGTGCCGGGTACTACCACTAGCCTCTCCATTGGTACCATCTCTATAATGAGCAATATAGAAAGATCAAATCATTTTCTTTAACAACAAAATATTCACTCCCAACTCTCCCTGTTTAAATATAGTTTATTATGGATTTTATTCCTTTCAAAAATAAGTTTCACAAATGTACTGAATATATTATGCTTGTTTTGTTTTTACTTAAGATTGGAGTATTTACTTAGTTTTTTATTTTTCTTAAGCAATGTTCATTTTCTTTTTCTTTATCTCTCTCTCTCTCTTTGTTATTTTCAAGTAATTTACATGAAAGAGCATAATAAATGATGACCCAAAGATTGATTCATAGATTGATTTTGATGATCACAACACCTTGAAGTATAGATACTAATGTTTATGTTGCAAGGAGAAAGATATTTATTTTGCAAGGAACATAGCAAGTTGGAAGAACACAAGAAGGCCTCCAAAAGCACTCAAGAAAAGTTAGAAGAAAGCTACAATTCATTGGCCCAACTTTAAAGTTCAAAAGATTCAAATTGGAGGAGCAAATTCAAAGGAAAATTCAAAAGAATAGTCTTCGAGTCGACTCCTGAGGAATTCGAGTCGACTCCAATGGTTGCCGGGTCGACTCCAAAGAAAGCGAGAGTCGACTCTCAGTGGTACACAAGGAAAAACTCAGAGAAGCAGTTTTTGGACACTGAGATTCGAGTCGACTCTCACAAAGTCCGAGTCGACTCCAAAGACAGCGCAACCCCAAGACAGAAGACGGTATTTTCGTCTCTGAGAGGCGAGTCGACTCCAAGACAAGTCGAGTCGACTCCAAGGCAGCGCGGCTCCAAAATACAGAGGATCAGTTTTCCGACTCTGAGATTCGAGTCGACTCCCAGACAGCTCGAGTCGACTCCAAGGCAGCACTACACTAAGATGGCAGAAGACCAACTTTCGAAAACTGAGAGCCGAGTCGACTCCAAGGAAGTTCGAGTCGACTCCAAGACTGGACGAGCCAAAAGACAGAGGATCGGGAGTTCGGACTCTGGGATTCGAGTCGACTCCCAGGATAGTCGAGTCGACTCGAGTGGACAAAATTCAAATTTGGAACAGTTGCCGAGTCGACTCCGGAAAAGCTTGAGTCGACTCCCGCTACAGCCGAGTCGACTCCTGATCGCGCGAGTCGACTCCAAACCCAACGGTCATATTGTCAGGAGCTGCAGACTGGTTCCAACGGCTCTATTTTTGTCTCTAACGGCTATATTCTTGTTTCCACTCCATCTAAAGCTATAAAAACAAGAAGAGAGCTAGGGGAGAAGGCATGGAAGTGGGAGAGATCATCTAGGAAAGAGATCTCAAAGAGATTACAAAGGAAATCTCCCATAAGCACAAAAGGGCCATCCAAAACGAAATAGAGAGAAGAAGAGCATCCAAGTGAATCCGAAAGCTTCCTCTCCATCCGTGTGCTGCCTCGGGGATCCTCTACTTCATGCCAAATCAGAGGAGGATCAAGTAAAGAAGAAGCCGAGCTCCTCCATCTTCAAAACTCGTTTGAGGGCTTCTCTTTACTCTATTTGTTTATATTGTCATATCTGCTTGTTTAAGAAGCTTTGATTTGTTTTTATTCTTTGTTTTAATATCTTGTAACTTGATTCAATCAAGGGATTGAATCAAGGGGTTAAAGGTTTGTTGGTGAGCCAAAGGGAAAACCAACGGTGTAAGGTTTGTTGGTGAGCCAAAGGGAAAACCAACGGGATTAAGGTTTGTTGGTGAGCCAAAGGGAAAACCAACGGGGTTTAGGTTTGTTGGTGAGCCGAGGGTAAAACCAACGTGTAAGGATTTGATTGTGAGCCCGGGAAAACAATCGGAGTGGTTCTAGTCGGTGAGCCTGGGAAAACCGACCGAGTTCGTTGTGCGCTCGTAAAACAACAAGTTGGGTTGTGAGCTTGTAAAACAACCGGCTGTAATCGGTAGGATTATAGTGAAATTCCCAAGAGGTCTTGGGGAGTGGATGTAGGTGCTGGGGTGCACCGAACCACTATATGTCCTTTGTGTTTGTAATGCCTCTAGTTATTGTCTAACTAACACACTTACTTACTTAGATAAATTGCTTGCTTAATTCTTATCCGCACATCCTTTAGTTGCAAGCATATTTAATCAAGTCGAAGTCTATACATCAAACCCTTGCTAAGTTTAACTTTCACTGTGCATCTAGACAACTTAGCATAGTTAATCAAAAAGTTTTAGAAGTAGTTTAAAAGTTTTAAAAGACCCAATTCACCCCCCCTCTTGGGTTGTCACCTTGGGCAACAAGTGGTATCAGAGCAGGTGCTCAAATATTATTTGTAGTCTTAACCGACTAGAGCCAAAGATCATGACAACTCAAATAGATAGTTTTCTAGGAGAAGGACAATCAATTGATACACCACCACTATTTAATGGCATAAACTATACACATTGGAAAATACGCATGCGCATCTTTATTCAATCACAAAACTATTATTTATGGAAAATCATAATAAATGATCTTCACACACTCTCTCAAACTTTTAATGAAAAGGATTTAGCACAATTGAATGCTGATGCCATGAACCTTTTATATTGTGCATTAGATAGGAATGAGTTTAATTGCATATCTTCTTGCATGACTGCTAAAGGAATATGGAATATGCTTGAAGACAAATATGAATGCACTAACAAATCTGAAACATCATGTGTAGAAGGAGAGCAGTATCATATTGAAAATCCATGCTTGGTGGCACATGAGGTACATGCTGGAACTGAAAGCAATTTTACATTTGATGAACTCCACGATGCCTTTTCTGATTTGTATTTAGAATATAAGAAACTTGTTTGTAAGAACAAGAACTTGAAGAATGAAAATCAAATTCTAATAGATGAAAAACTGAAACTAACTAGTAAAACTGAAATCTTAATTAAAGAAAATCAAGAACTAAATCAGAAAAACCAACTTCTCACTGAAAGCCATGATAAACTTAAGAAAAATAATGAATTGCTTTCAGAAGATAACAAAAGATTAACTAAAGAAGTTGACAAATTAAAACCTGTTGTTGAAAGATTTACTTTGAGCTCTGAAAAGTTGAATCTAATGATAAATAATCAAAGAGCTGAATTTGATAATATTGGATTGGGATGTCAACCTTGGTACACCCAAAAATCTTTCAAGAATATGTTTGTTAAAACAGTTTCTAATCATTTTAAAATAGATTCTTATAATGCTGATAAACAGGAACAAAGGTTATGCAAAATCTCTTCTGTTCCTAAATCTGTACATTACAAATTTGATAAACCTAAAAGGCAAAAACAGAAAACTGAAGGATTATCTACCACTCATGTTAAATCCATGTTTGTTAAATTTAATAAGAAGATGCAGAAATACACTTCTTGTAGTCCAAAAATCTGCAAGCCTATGGACAAAATAGCTATTAAGAAAATATGGGTTCCAAAAGGAACAATAATAGCTAACCTGCAAGGACCCAAAAGAGCTTGGGTTCCTAAGTTGAAAATCTAAATATTTTCTGCAGGTGTGTCTAGCACTCAAGGCTCCAACAAAAGATGTTAAATTGGACATTGGGTGCTCTAGACATATATTAAAGAATAAAACTTAAATGTAATCAAGAAAAATAATTAAAATAGAAGAAATAACTTCAAATTTCTCCATCTTTCTATATTATACTTTACTTATTGTTGGATAAGTTGCTAGATGATTAATCAATTTATTAAGATTAACTCTATGAATTCTCTATATGCTTGATTGAGAGCTTTTATCCATGGCATTATTGTTTATTGATCATAGATAAGAAAATGTGTACTTGGTATGCCTTTGAATATTGCACTATAAATACCAAGATTAAAGAAACCATCTTTGGCATATAATATCAACTCATGCGAGTATGGATTTAATTTCAAAAGACTTTGGCATTGGCTTACTTAGAGTATCTTCTGAAAGGTCAAAGTTTGCTATGCATGTTAACTAAGGAAACAAACAAGAATCAATTTCTAAATCTAAAGATGTTGTTTCTATCACTGAGTTTTCAAAAGCTTACATTGGATTTGTTCTTGGCAAATAAAACTGAAGTATTTTCTGTATTTGCTAAATCCTGTAAAAGTGTTTCAAATGAAAAAGGTTTCCAAACTGTGAAGAATCATGACACAGTGTTGAAAACCAAAATCCTGATAAAAGTTATACAGAAAATAATATTAAATCCAATGATTTCAGCACCAAGGACACCATAAGTAAAATAGAATTAATAGAATTCTTGAAGAAATGAAAAAGACAATTATGTATGATAGTCATCTATTTAAAAGACTATCATCACTGCTTGTCATACATATGACTTCTATTAAATCTATTTTTGATGAAAATTTTGATCTTCTGAAAAATGGAAAATGAACCATTGCATATCCTTTTCAGTCGTACATGTTATGCTTGATATGCTCTTATGAAAATAATGCCAAATCTGATAAAGATATTTCTATTCTTGGATATCATTCATCAAGCAATGCATATAGAGCATTCATGAAAAGATTCTAGTTGTAGAAGTATCAATTCATTTTGATTCTTTATGAGACTAGTGATTTATTATCAAGATACTAAAATTATATGGTTAATCTTTTACATATAACAATCTGAAAAACTTGTTAATAATTAGAACCAAATTGGATTTTTCAGATATGCTCTTAATAAAAAAAAAATTTTTGACTATTAAAAGACTAAATTAAGAAAAGATAAAATAGATCTTGATAAGATTCTTGCATAATTAGAAGTAAAAATCACCTTTATCATTTATTTGCTTTACGAGCGTTATTTTCTATCAAATGAATGTGTAGAACACACTCTTGTGTGGTTATTTCATTAAAAAGGAGATCTATGTAAAATAACCACCATACTTAAAAATACACATTACATATATGATAAAGCAATATGAGATTTGATACAAGCATCAAAAACTTAATATATAAAAGCTTAAGTAAATTTTTTGATAGAAAGCAATAGTGATAAATCTATGGATCAAAAAGAAGAATTTGTAATATTTTATTTGCTCAAAGAATGCATTGATGACATCAGTTTTGGTTCTACTAATGAAGAGTTATATGAAGATTTTACTTAGCTCATGTAAGGTGAGTTTGAAATATGTGTGATGAATGAATTAACATCTTCTCTCAAACTCCAAATTAAGACAAACAAGAAAGGGGATCTTCATTGACCAATGTTAGTCCACAAGAACACTCTTATAGAAGATTGGCATGAAGAAGGTACATCTAAGACCCCATCTTGTAGAATTTGAATAGGATGAGCAAAGTAGATCTATTGTTTAAAGTTGTATTGAAGATTGATAGAATAATTATTTCATCATACAGCTAATAGACCAGAATGTATGCTCATTATGTGCACTTGGGCAAGACTTCAATCTAACTTTAATGAATCTTATTTTATTGATAACAAATAAATCATAATCTGAATTTCTGATAGAAACAACTGTTTAAGATAAAATTGATTAAAACTTAGCTAAAATATCTTATTGATAATTATCTTAAACAAATAGAATCTAAACTAAATTATTTTTGAAAATAAGAAATTGAATTGACCTTGATAAATCTTCTATTGCCTCACATGCTTGTCCTTGAACTATCTTGGTTAATGAAACTATCTCTTTAGTTCAAGTGAAATGTGCTTGCTTATATTTAGGCAATCTCTTGAGTAAAGTGATTCAACATTTGATTATTGTCATATCTTATGATTGAGTCATCTAGTTTAAATAAAAATATGTTGGTTGAATGTTTTGTATCTTGAAGAAACTAATGACCTCCTTTCAAGAAAGAAAAGGAGTTTGTTAATAATGCAGGATCCTTGAGCAAGAAAATGAGAGATCTCAACTTGAAGGATATCTCCATGTAAGATACAATAAACATTCACATGCAAACAAGAGAGAGGACCTTCTTCAGCCAAAAGTTCATACATAAGAAATCTAGTAGGTATTTGACTGAAGAATGCAGAATGAAATGGTAATTCTAGATACTTCTCTCATAAATTAATTGAGCAAAGTCAATAACTTAAGTCTTATTACGACATGATTAAAGTCTTTAATTATTAATTTTTGATATCATGTCTATAATTGATTGAATTGTACTTTTAGAGAGTGTTTCATGGTTTGCCAAAACTAGAATATATCTTTGCATATGTCATAACCATGAAATACACAAGTATATGCTTAAAATTTTGATGTAAAATAACTTATGAGAAGTTATGAATCCATGAGCATAATGAAAATGTTGTTTGCATGATACACATATAAATGATACACAAGATAAATTCTTTATTCTGCTCTTTCGTGTAAATTACTTGAGAATAACAAAAAGAGAGAGAGATAAATAAAAGAAAATGGATATTATTCAAGAGAAGTAAAATCCAAGTAGAGGCAAATACCCCAATCTTAAGGAAAAGCAAAACAAGCATAATATATTCGGCACATTTGGAAGGGATAAAATTCGTAATTAATTACACTTAAACAGGAATAGTTTGAAGTGAACTTTATAAATTTTCTATATTGCTCATCATAGGGATGGTGCCAATGGGGAGGCTAGTGGTAGTACCCGGCACTATTTGACCCAACTATTCGGTGTAGGGCATATTAGGGACGGCACAAGAGGGAGGCTAGTGGTAGTACCTCGTGCCCCTTCCAACTCCACCGGATAGGGAGCAAATAGAGTATAGAGCATAAGAAAGTTATAAATGAAAGACAAAGTTAATGAAAGTAGAATTAAGTCAATTTTTTTTTAATCACTTGAAAACACACTTTAAGGATAAAATCATTGCAAGATTATATTTAAATAGGGGGAGTTTATTTGAAAAATATTGATTTGGATCCTTGACATGCTTGTTCTTAATATTTTAATGCATGATTTAACACATGATTTATTTTGCATATGGTATGATGTCTTGATTTATTGGTTCTCAATGTTTTGTAATGCTTCATCCTTGGACAATTTGTTTGAATGTTTGAATTGCTACATAACATCTTTTGTTTGGTTCTATTGAAAAGAAATTTCAGATTTGTCGTTCACAATCATCTTTAAAATCTGAAAGTTAAATAAATTTGTAAAAAGGAGAAGAGAAAGATATCTCTATTTAGGCAGAATGAATTAATCTTGATCTATCCTTCAACTTGCCTAAATTTGGTATATAATGTTCAAATTCGTACCAAAACTCAACATTTAATACAAAGATTCTGAATATGCTCTTATATGTTTGAAATATGTATTTTCAATCGTAATGATTTAAGATGAGCTATAATGTGGAAGATACATATCTCAAATTATGATTTTGAAAGCCTCAATTGAAAATCCTATGTAATTCAGAATCTGATTTTGTATACAAGCTTAAACTCAATATGATTTCTAAATAAAATCTTAATGTAAGAAAAACAGAATTAATTCTGATGCCTTTGGTTGATTGCTCCGATACGCATCCGAAACATATCATTTCTTATCTTCAAAGTGTACTAATATTGGTCCAAATAATGTGTTTTTCGATGATCTTGATTGCAAACAAAAATTTCTAAATATATGATTTTATTTTGATATTAAAAAGATTTATTGTGTTTCATGAATACATTGGTGAAAAACTATGATTAAGAAATTGAGTTCTAAAAATATATATATTTCAATAATCATCTATATGTTTTTCTCCCCTACATTATTAAACACTTCTATCAATAGAGTGAATGATCTTAAAGCTAGAAATATTTCAGCTCACTCAAATGATTCTAAAAGAAAGAAAATGTAAATGCGGTTGAAAGAAACTAAGCTTCAAATGAATCATTTTCTGATTAATATTTCTACACATTTTCTCTAAGATTATGAGAAAGCATAACTTGTTCGTAAAGGATTAGAAAGAGTAATTACTACAAATTTTGAAATAATACTAGATTACTCTACATTCTTGATATTACAGAATTTTAGTGTTATTCACGTTTATCACTAAAGTCTGAAATTCAACAATTAAGAATGATTAAAGAAGTACGCATCTTTTGAGGGGGAGCTTTAGATATTCAGTATCTTATCCTAAAGTTACTTCAATTTGATGTATACCTTAAATCTTATGGATTGATTTTTATGAACTTCCTTATATTGCAAGACATGCTTTAAATTACCTTGAGATGAGTTCTATAAAGGTTGTCTTATCTCAAACCTTGAGTCTTATGAAAATAAGCTGAAACTTATAGAAAATATATTTTTGAGATTGACAATTTTATTGAACATTATCTTAGGATTCTAAACTCTTAAATGGAATGATCAATTGAGGGGGAGAAAGAAAATTTCAGAAGGAGAGGTCTTATGGAACTTAATCACATAAATCTATAACTAAAGGAGAGAGAAAGAATACTAAATGAAAAGTGATTCTAATACTCTCCAATATGTATCATCTGAAATTTAAATCTGAAAATCTTTATGATACACCTTGAGGCGTGTTATTTGGTTAGTATATCTCATGCATCACTCTTGAACCAAATTGCAAATCTTAAGAGCCTCTAATTTAATGAAAAAGGAGGAGAACAATGTATTAAATTTTCTTGAGTATCTCTTAGAAAATCTATTTTGAACCTCACTAATGAGTTTTAATTGGCTTACTCTTTAGAACTTCTATTTTGTGCCAATTCATTATTTTATGTATCAAATTGTGCTTATTTTCTAAAGGAATAAAAGAAAGTCTTTAAAAGAGCTCTAAGATGTATCACAAATTGCATGATTTCATAATTTGGTATTTGTGCTCAAATGCACTTATTATTATAAAGAACCTTTGAAGTCATTAAGAATTAATGACCCAACATGATGATATGTCTTTCACATATATAAGTTTTGATCTTTTACTCTGAAAATTAATCAAAATTGCTCTCATGTTTGATAAAATACTTAATAGATTGGGCAAAAGGTCTTAATTGAACAAGCTTTCATACTTATTATTGAAGAGAGGTTAGATTTCCACTCGTGTTTTCATTGAATATCATTTGTGGTACTTCTTGAATTAACCTAAGAGAGATTCCACCCACACTTGATTAGAAAACTATCTGTGGTATCAAATTAGAAAACTTCTTGAAATCACATTCAATGTGTTCTGCTCTGAAATTATCTTAATTGGCTCTGATCTGTGCTCACTAATCTGATTCCAATATTATTGCCTTGAGTTAAATGATTCATATCCTGGCAATAATATAACATTCAAACCAGAGTACAGTAAGGGAAAGAAATATTTGAGTGTTCTGATCTTTGTGCTTAATGTTTCACTATCTTTTTGATGCTGTCAAAAAGGGGGAGAAATATCTAAGTATATGCTTATAATGCTTTGTGATAATCAGCTTGAACTGAAATATATTGATTGTGTTAAGCTGATTAAATCTAAAGCATTATCATGAAGTATGTTTTGTTTTAAATATACATGTTGTCTACTTCATGCAACTTTGCTATGTAGTGATAATCAGCTTGAACTGAAATATATTGATTGTGTTAAGCTGATTAAATCTAAAGCATTATCATGAAGTATGTTTTGTTTTAAATATACATGTTGTCTACTTCATGCAACTTTGCTATGTATTACTTCTAGAAAACAATATCTTTTATATTGCATATACTCCAAGTTTTGTCATCATCAAAAAGGGGGAGATTGATGACCCAAAGATTGATTCATAGATTGATTTTGATGATCACAACACCTTGAAGTATAGATACTAATGTTTATGTTGCAAGGAGAAAGATATTTATTTTGCAAGGAACATAGCAAGTTGGAAGAACACAAGAAGGCCTCCAAAAGCACTCAAGAAAAGTTAGAAGAAAGCTACAATTCATTGGCCCAACTTTAAAGTTCAAAAGATTCAAATTGGAGGAGCAAATTCAAAGGAAAATTCAAAAGAATAGTCTTCGAGTCGACTCCTGAGGAATTCGAGTCGACTCCAATGGTTGCCGGGTCGACTCCAAAGAAAGCGAGAGTCGACTCTCAGTGGTACACAAGGAAAAACTCAGAGAAGCAGTTTTTGGACACTGAGATTCGAGTCGACTCTCACAAAGTCCGAGTCGACTCCAAAGACAGCGCAACCCCAAGACAGAAGACGGTATTTTCGTCTCTGAGAGGCGAGTCGACTCCAAGACAAGTCGAGTCGACTCCAAGGCAGCGCGGCTCCAAAATACAGAGGATCAGTTTTCCGACTCTGAGATTCGAGTCGACTCCCAGACAGCTCGAGTCGACTCCAAGGCAGCACTACACTAAGATGGCAGAAGACCAACTTTCGAAAACTGAGAGCCGAGTCGACTCCAAGGAAGTTCGAGTCGACTCCAAGACTGGACGAGCCAAAAGACAGAGGATCGGGAGTTCGGACTCTGGGATTCGAGTCGACTCCCAGGATAGTCGAGTCGACTCGAGTGGACAAAATTCAAATTTGGAACAGTTGCCGAGTCGACTCCGGAAAAGCTTGAGTCGACTCCCGCTACAGCCGAGTCGACTCCTGATCGCGCGAGTCGACTCCAAACCCAACGGTCATATTGTCAGGAGCTGCAGACTGGTTCCAACGGCTCTATTTTTGTCTCTAACGGCTATATTCTTGTTTCCACTCCATCTAAAGCTATAAAAACAAGAAGAGAGCTAGGGGAGAAGGCATGGAAGTGGGAGAGATCATCTAGGAAAGAGATCTCAAAGAGATTACAAAGGAAATCTCCCATAAGCACAAAAGGGCCATCCAAAACGAAATAGAGAGAAGAAGAGCATCCAAGTGAATCCGAAAGCTTCCTCTCCATCCGTGTGCTGCCTCGGGGATCCTCTACTTCATGCCAAATCAGAGGAGGATCAAGTAAAGAAGAAGCCGAGCTCCTCCATCTTCAAAACTCGTTTGAGGGCTTCTCTTTACTCTATTTGTTTATATTGTCATATCTGCTTGTTTAAGAAGCTTTGATTTGTTTTTATTCTTTGTTTTAATATCTTGTAACTTGATTCAATCAAGGGATTGAATCAAGGGGTTAAAGGTTTGTTGGTGAGCCAAAGGGAAAACCAACGGTGTAAGGTTTGTTGGTGAGCCAAAGGGAAAACCAACGGGATTAAGGTTTGTTGGTGAGCCAAAGGGAAAACCAACGGGGTTTAGGTTTGTTGGTGAGCCGAGGGTAAAACCAACGTGTAAGGATTTGATTGTGAGCCCGGGAAAACAATCGGAGTGGTTCTAGTCGGTGAGCCTGGGAAAACCGACCGAGTTCGTTGTGCGCTCGTAAAACAACAAGTTGGGTTGTGAGCTTGTAAAACAACCGGCTGTAATCGGTAGGATTATAGTGAAATTCCCAAGAGGTCTTGGGGAGTGGATGTAGGTGCTGGGGTGCACCGAACCACTATATGTCCTTTGTGTTTGTAATGCCTCTAGTTATTGTCTAACTAACACACTTACTTACTTAGATAAATTGCTTGCTTAATTCTTATCCGCACATCCTTTAGTTGCAAGCATATTTAATCAAGTCGAAGTCTATACATCAAACCCTTGCTAAGTTTAACTTTCACTGTGCATCTAGACAACTTAGCATAGTTAATCAAAAAGTTTTAGAAGTAGTTTAAAAGTTTTAAAAGACCCAATTCACCCCCCCTCTTGGGTTGTCACCTTGGGCAACAATAAAGAATTAATCTAATATGATGTATATAAATGTATATCATGCAAACAATATTTTCATTATGCTCAAGGATTCATAGCTTATCACAAGTTATTTTACATCAAAATTTAAAGCATAAACTTGTGTATTTCATGGTTATGCATCACATAGGCAAGAGTATATTTCAATTTAGGCAAACCATGAAACAAATTCCAAAAGCATAAGTTAGTCAAAATATATGTAGACATGATATCAAGAAATTAGTAATTAAAGACTTTAATCATGCCACAATATGACTTTGCTCAACTGATTTATAAGAGAGATATCTGAAATTACCGATTCATTCTACATTCTTTAAGTCAAATACTTAATAGATTTCTCATGTATAAACTTTTGGCTGAAGAAAGTCCTCTCTTTTGTTTGCATATGAATGTTTATTGTACCTTATGTGGAGGTGTTCTTCAAGTTGAAATCTCTCATTTCTTGCTTATAGATCCTGCATCATTAGTAGAATCTTTTTCCTTTCTTGAAGGCAAGTCATTAGGTTGTCCAAGATACAAGAATATTCATACAACATATTTCATAACTATATGACTTGACATAAGATATGACAATGATTGAATTTGAGTCACTTTACTCAAGAGATTGCCTAAATATAAGCAAGCACAAGTCACTTGAACTAAAGAGATAATTTTATTAAATAAGATGGTTCAAGGACACCCATGTGAGGCAATAAGAAGATTTATCAAAGTCAAACCAATTTCTTGTTTTCAGAAGCAATTTAGCTTAGATTCTATTTGCTTAAGATAATTATCAATAAGATATACCAATTAAGTTTTAATCAAATTATCTTAAACAGTTGTTTCTATCAAAATTTTGGTTATGATTCGGCTTTCAATACAAATAATCTTGTTTCAGGGAGATAGGTAATTTTCTTTTAGATTAATTAAGATTTTATATTTGACTTATGGGAGATGGTTCAAAGAAATTAATATTCATACTTTTATAATATTTTTATGCTCAGATTAAATATGACGTGTTAACATTAATCAGTAGAATTTGAGATAATTTTATGTAAGGATATTAATCATTCAATCAAGGATACAATGATTATACTAAATGAAACACTTTAAAGATCAGATTTATTAATCTTAGATTTTTAGAATAGTCTTGAGAATTACTTATAAAGAAAAAAACAATCTGTTGTTATAAAACTTTTTAGTAGAATTTCCATTATGATCACGACACATTAATCATTTATGATTAAAACATATGATGCATAGATGCGACTTATAGAGTAAATCATAATATATTTCAAATAATCACATAAGGAATGAGTGATATAATGATAAATTATACTCATACCTTCACAAATAATGAAATAAGATTTCATAAGTATTATGCTCAATAAAGTTTTAGCATGAAATGAATATCAAACATTTATACTAGAGAGGGAATTTAGATTTTTAAAAAACTTAAAGGAGAAGGTTATACATATTCATTCGTTATTTTCTTATCATCATGCAGGCACTAGAAAATTTCATGCTAAGATCGTTGAGATAAAATTTATCATACATTTAAGGCATTTTGTAAATATCCAACATCATAATTGAATTTACAAAAATTAAGCATATCAAGATAATTTAAATTACATTCATGAATGATGAAATAAAATTCATTTGTAAGTCACGTGTCATGGCACCCAATTAAGAGTTTTACATGAGTTTCAAGGGCTGCTTTGATACATCTACAAGTTAATTTTAGTTCTTTAATTTAGGTACCCAAGCCTTTTTGAGTCCTTGCATATTGGCAATAATTATTCCTTTTGGAACCCATATTTTCTTAATTACCATTTTGTCTATTAGTTTGCAGGTTTTAGGATTACAAGTAATATACTTCTGCATACTCTTGTTAAATTTAAACAACATAGATTTAGCAAAAACAGATAATGAATTTTCAATTTTCTGTTTCTGTTTATTAGTTTCACCAGATTTGTGAAAAACTGTTTTAGGATGAATAGTGGAGGATTTAAGAAATATATTCTCGAAAGATTTTTGGGTGTACCAAGATTGATATCCCAATCCAGCTTTGTCATATACAGCTCTTGAATTTTCTATCATTAAATTCAGTTTTTTAGAGCTGAGAGTGAATCTTTCAACAATAGGTTTCAAATTATCAACTTCTTTAGTTAATTTTTCATTATCTTCTGAAAGTAATTCATTGTTTTTCTTAAGTTTATCATGGCTTTCAGTGAGAAGTTGATTTCTCTGATTTAGTTCTTTATTTTCTTTAATTAAGATTTTAATTTTATTAGTCAATTTTAGTTTTTCATCTATTAGGATTTGATTTTCATTCTTCAAGTTCTTGTTCCTACAAATAAGTTTCTTATGTTCTAAATACAAATCAGAAAAGGCATCATGAAGTTCATCAAATGTAAAATCATTTTTAGTTTTAGCATGTACCTCATATATCTCATCTTCATGTGCCATTAACCATGAATTTGCAATATGATGCTGCTCTTCTTCTACACATGATGTTTCAGATTTGTTAGTGCATTCATATTTAACTTCAAGCATATTCCATATTTCCTTAGCAGTTGTGCAAAAAGATATGCAATTAAGTTCACTATCATCTAATGCACAAAATAGCACATTCATGGCTTTTGCATTTTGCTGAGCCATTTTCTTATCATGATTAGTGCTTGTGTGTGGTCCATTGACTATGATACTCCATAAATCATAGTCATGTGCTTGAATGAAAATGCGCATGCGTGCTTTCCAATATGTATAGTTTATGCCATTAAAAAGTGGAGGTCTATCAATTAATTGTCCCTCTCCTAGAAAACTATCTATTTGAGTTGTCATGATCTTTGGCTCTTGATCTTGAGATCAATAATTAATATTAGAGCACCTGCTCTGATACCACTTGTTGCCCAAGGTGACAACCCAAGAGGGAGGGTGAATTGGGTTTTTCTAAATTTTTAGTGCTTTAGAAACATCCTTAGTTGAGTGCGGTGAATGCTTTCTTAAATTACTTCAATGAATTAAACTATAGCAAAGATGAAAGATAATGCAAGAATAATCACAAGTGAATCCACAACACAAACACCACGATGTATAGTGGTTCGGTGCACCCCAAGGCACCTACGTCCACTCTCCAAGCGTCCTCTTGAGAATTTTACTATAATCCCTCAGATTACAGTAGGATTGTTTTTCGGGCTCACAATCCAAAACCTTTACAATTTGGTTTTTCGGGATCACCAATAACCTACGTTGGTTTTGCGGGCTCACCAACAACCTAACGTTGGTTTTACGGGCTTACCAACAACCTACGTTGGTTTTACGGGCTTACCAACAACCTACACCGTTGGTTTTACGGGCGCACCAACAAACCTATACCGTTAGTTTTACGGGCTCACCAACAAATCTATACCGTTGGTTTTACGGGCTCACCAACAAACCTATAATGTTGGTTTTACGGGCTTACCAACAAACTGTTAGAAACCCGCCCATACCGCAGAAAATTTCAAAAATTTCAGATGCAGCGGAAGAGGCATGCGCGGGATCAACCGTTCATCGTATGAACGTTGTTTAAAACCGTTCGTAGATAGATAAGGATTAAAAACTTTTTAAAAACATTAGAAGATCATATTTCATCTTGTGCGGGTAGATGATCACCGCAAACTGATGATCGTGGTTTTGGATGAAGGTTCACTTGAAGCCGTTCAAGTACTAGGCCTCTACGGGTATCCACACGAAGCAGGAACCGATCCAAGCTTTCTATCTCCCCGAGGTGCTAGCTCCCTCGCAGAGATAACTTTGATGGATGATGTCCTCCCTCTTAATCAACCCTTGATTGTGCTTGGGAGGAGGAGGAAGAAGGATGAAGAGAGGAAGAAGATCAAAGCCCCTGCAGCCTTCTTTCTTTTCCTTGCGTTGGAAGGAAGAAGGGAGGAGGAAGAGGCCACCAAATAATCTTCCCTTGCTTTCCTTTGCTTGCGGCTGAACCAAGGAAAGGGGAGGAGAGGGGGGCCACGAATTGGAGAGGGAGAGGGCTTCAATGATGCCCTAGGTCAGCCCCCACGCCTCCTCTTAAATAGCATGTGGAGCTCCTACTTTGTAGGAGCTCCTTGATAAACTTCTAAGAGGGGCGCCGACCCCTCTTCTTTGCCGCACCAAGCAAGGAAAAGGAGGAGGGGCGTGTGCCCCTCCTTCATGGTTAACCTAATCCTCCTTTAAGGAGGATTAGGAAGGTCACTCATGGTTAGGTCCTAATCTAATTAGGCTTGGACCAAGGGTGAACCAATTTGGGCTTAATCTAGGTAAGTCCTAATCCAATTAGAACTTAATGAACAATGACTCAATTGACCCCTTCAATCCTAATTCAATTAGGAGTCTTGTTGATTCATTAGATTAATAATTAATTAGGACTTAAGAAATTCTAATCCAATTAGGACTTAACTAATTTTGGTCCTAATTCAATTAGGACTCTAATTTGAATCCGAAGTTCTAATCTGATTAGGACTCTAGGAATCCTATTCCAAGTAGGAATCCAATTTTAATTCAAAACTCCTAATCTCATTAGGATTGTAGGATTCCTACTAAAAGTAGGAATCCCATTCCTACTCCAACTAGGATTTCCAGTTCTAATCCAATTAGGACTCTAGGAATCCTACTCGAAGTAGGTTTTGTGTTTAAGTCCAATTAATTAATTCCATTGTTCCTTCTTCAACTGATTATCAATCGAATTGATTACTTGTGATTCCTAATCACGATTCAACCATCGGATCGGTCAATACTTCTAATGTGTGTGACCCCATAGGTTCTATTCTGACTGGTAGTGAGATATATAATGATCTCTATCACAATATCATTGAAAACTCCTTTCAATGGATTGGAACGATTCCAACTCTACTCATTAGGGTTTATCGATCATCGAGATAATCCCTGTGAGTCCCACCATCCACCAGTGACACCTAGCAGCATGTAGTGGCTATCCAGAAGAATAGAATGATGAACCTCTAGGTGCAGTTATCGTGTGATACAGTCCTTCTATCGTGGATTCCTACAGGATGGAGGTCATGGATAACTCGTCAAACCCCTTCGTCTGTCATATGTCAAGATTTATTCGACTTAAGTTCGAGAGCGGAAAACTCTTTCTCCACTGTGCAATCTGCCCCGACCGAGGTCTTACGAACTCAGTCTTATAAATCACATAGGATCTCTCCTTATCTATCAAGGTCGATAGATTTCTTATAGGTGCATACCCTACTCCTACAGTGAACCTACTGCAGCCAATCTACACTGCATGGACCCATATGGCTAGAGACCATGTATATGTGCAGTCAAACTACAATAACCTCACTGTGAGTAGCCGAAGCATCGTAGGTCAAAGAACTAGTCACACTACTGCAACATCAAGCAAGTCACCGACGAGTGAATAGACATCCAAGTGACTTCTTGTGTTGGTCACGCTCAGTACCCTTGTTCTCTAACAAGCACCTGCACTATTACTTCAGTGTCGCCACACTGTGGACTCGAGTCTTGTCCATCCATAAGAAAAGCAATGTGTCCACTGATCGGATCGATCACCGTCCTTGTGATGATCCATTGATCAGGAGCATTCAGAAATTAATCACCAATGATGCATGGTTCAAATTCTTAACTCTTAAGAATACACATCATCATCTTATTAATTCTTGGACGATTCATAGACACATAAATAATATGAATAGAAAGATGCCTTTATTTATTCAATAATAAATAGTCAAGTACACAATTATGTCTCTAGAATTAATAATGTGTCAGCCAAAATTGGCTTCTAGGGCATACATCTAATACAAACCTTACAACAAGAATAAAGAACAAGGAACTAAAGCTCCTAAATGAGCAAATAAAACAATTATGAGCTACAAAGAAGAGTTAGAATATAATTATCCCTTTAATAAGGCTCTTCTCTTCTTTGTCAAGATTGCTTCACTCTTCAAGGGTTGGTGGAGCTCTTAATGTCTCTTGGAATCTGCTCAACCACTTTCTTTTGGCTCTTTGAATGAAGCAATTGAATGAAGCTTGCCTTGCTAGGATTTTCTCTTCAATGCACTTAATGTCATTTCCAAAGCTTGCTTCCTCTGATGAATACCCCCTCTTAAATACTTCTCCATCCTCCAAATAGTCCTTCTTAACCGTTGGATTGAAGAAACTAGCCGTTGGAAGTCCAAAAAGCACTTCTGCAGAACTAGCCGTTATCCTTCTGCCCGTGCTTGGGTCGACCCAAACTTTTCTAGGGTCGACTCAAACCACTGTTCATCAGACTTGGGGTCGACTCAACTTTTACTGGGGTCGACCCTCTCAGGAACCAAAGAACCTTATATTTCAGCCATTTTTCACTTGGATCGACTCAACTCTTTTTGGGTCGACTCAAGATTCAGTTGGGTCGACTCAAGTTACCTTTGGGTCGACCCTCTCAGGGATTCCAGAGAACCAGTTTTTGAATGACACAGCCTTTGGGTCGACTCAAGTTCAGTTTGGGTAGACTCAAGAATAGGGTCGACTCAACTTTTACTTGGGTCGACCCAAGTACTGTTCATCCGTGCTATTTCTCCAGAAGTATGCCAGATGGTTCTTTGAAGTGCCGGGGTCGACTCCACCAATCTTGGGGTTGACTCTTTCCACTCTTTGCTGCAACTTAGAGTTAGATTCATCCATATAATTAATAAAATATACTCCAAGCAATTTTGAATATATATCATGGTAGTGCTACATACTCTTAACAATGAAAATTACTATCATCTCCTTGAGAGTACGTTTAACTTGAAACTTTGCCGAATTAGAATTTAGAATTCACTATCCCTTTTCTATCGCAAATTTTATCTCATTATTAATCATGAAAATACATCTTGATCTCATTCTCCTAATGTATCATGAGTGTATCGAGGGTGTGCCATTTATCAATGATGTATCAAGTTAATTTGCATTTATAATTTGATATGGCCTCAATGGTTGTGTTAATCATCAAAATAACATTATCATCCTCACATTCCTTCCCATCCGTCCTCGTTTCAAAGCAACATCCCAGGATCTCGCGATGCAGCCAGCTTCCCAGATCCTCCACGCGTTCCCAATCTTCCATGCGATCACCAGCCTTCCATTCCTCTTTCTCCCACGATGCATCCATGCCACGCCCAGCTTCCATTCCAACCTCCCAGCAGCTAAGATTCACAGCCGACACTCATGAAGCGTGATTCCAGCCACGGATCCACGTCCTCCGATCACAGCTCGCGTCCCTCCTTCCTGCGACCCAGCCTCCCGTTTCTCGCCATCACTGTCTGCGTCTCCTCTGGATTCAAGATTCCCAAATCCCGGATGACCCCGCCTCTGCCTCTTCTCCCGTCCGCAGTCACCAGCATCTGCAATCAAGCCCATGATCCAAGCCATCCTCCGCGCCGGATTCACGTCTTCCTCCAAGCGATCCCGCGGTCAGCTCCATCGATCCAGCCGATCCCGTGCATTCCGTCCCAACGATCACGCATGCGTTCTTCCTCCTCTCCACGCAAAATCATGGATCCATCGCTGGCTGATCTTTGGTGGGGATCTATAAAAGGAGGAAGAGCAGAGGAGGTGGGGAGCTCTCGGTGGGGGTTGGGCCAAAGAAGAGGGGAGAGCTCTATTTTGGAAGGGAAGAAAGAAAGAAAATGAAAAACAGAGCATGCTCTGTTTTGGAAGAAAAAGAAGAATAAAAAAATAAAATGGGGGGAGAGAGGAAAGTATTTTCAGAGGCAATCCTGGGGGCGCAAAGATCAATCATCCTAGCATGGAGCATCTCAGCAAACCGATCAAAGTTGCCGAGCATCATGAGTGGCTAAACCCTGGTTTAGGGGTTTGATGAAGCCGTGGATGAGTATTTATGTTGCATTTTTTTGATTTTTAGCGTTGTAAGACAGTTGCATATTTAATGAAATTATGATCTTGAAATGTCTTGTTTAATTTGTGTAAGATGTTTATCTTGTAGAAAGCCTCTGCATGAATTAATCTAGTTTATCGAAATCGAATCCAATACCTGTGGTTTGGAGGAGATTGTTATGCAACTACCAGATTTATCTTTGAGAAATTAATCATCAGATGAATCACGCTAAATAGGACAGACCATGCCTATCCTTAGAGAAGATGGTTTGTACCAGGCTTAGATGACTCATACTGTGGGTTAGATTTCAACTCTTTGTATGATTGCCCTAACTTGCAGTTAAGAGCAATCATATCATACACGCATCTAAGTCATTGAAAGCATCACACTTACGAATCCATCGGTGGATTCTAACCCTAAACATCTCTTCCCATAAAATATTCTTACTGTTGCATTCATCTTACTTTTTAGTTCTCATTAGTCGATAACTTAAATTTCTTTTTTTTTTACTCTAGCTTATGCCCTTTGAATTAATTATTTAATTAAGAAAAATAAATTGTCACCAATCCCTGTGGACCGACATCCGTAATCACTATCCTACAGGATACATGCTATTGCGTGATTTACTTTTGAAATTGAAAGAACCGATCAACGCCAACACTAGTTAGATACAGAGACTTTCAATGCGATTAAACAGGCTTCCCCTAGCATTACTCATGATATAATATGAAATGGTCTTCATCTGTGCCCTTAATTAAGAGAGTAAAATAAGTTTAAACTTTCCTACCGGGCTTGAAGATTTGTCAGCTTCAAGTTTTTAGTCCAGCATACTCATAATTACTGCTTTTTAGAAACCAATACACTGCCTGAAAGCTCTTCGCAGTGGCTACATTATTGCAACACTTAAATAGAGCAGCTGAGTTCAGTCTGTTTAGTTATCTATCAACTCAAACTATATTAGTCTTAATACGGTCTGATACCATAATATTTATATAACAATATCATTTTAAAAAGCGAAAGTTCTCATATATTATATGATAACGAGACTTTCTCATACTTTTCCAAGTATCTGCTAATTACGACATAACTATGTCTCAAGTACATTAAAAGGCATCAAAGGCTGCTGCTTACTTTATTGAACCCCAATCACAGACTTCAGGAATCGCAACATTTCATTGAGCTCCACAAGATCTGAGTCGCCCTTCATTGAAGCAGGTGACTTTACTCCAGTGACGAAGAAAAGAGCCCTGAGTTCCTCTACAAGTGATAGCTGCAAAGCAGCCTTATAACCCATTATGGTCCGAATTGCAAAGATTTGTTCCCAAAGCTTATCCTCACTGTATAAACCCTGCAACATAGACACAACATTAGATTTTATCACAAATTAAAGGTAAATAGAATATAAATATTTGTATTAATGCATGATTTGTTTACTTAGATGAAAGCAGTTTGGAATAACGTAACAGAAAACATAGAAACTTAATGTAACCAAAGCATGTTATATATATTTTTTAAGCATGATATGTGTTTGTGCGCACAAATAATAGAAATTTAATGTACCCAGGGCATGTTCATATATCTTTTAAGTATAATTTGTGTTTGTCCTTGTATGGCCAAGAAGACAGAGAGAGAGAAAGAGAGAGAGAAAGAGAGCGTAATTTTTTCCAGGTGTGAGATCCAAGTATTGTCACATAAAGCAAGTCGAATAAAGGAGAGAGAAATATGGGCCATTACAAATGATTAACCTAACCCTACTGCTGTATACAGAATGATGCTCCTAATTGGTTACATTCAGACAGAATGGATTCTGTTCATTTGCTTTAAAACTCTGGGAACATTAGCTATGCAACAAAAGATATGCACAATGTCTCAACTGTTGGATGCAACGGGATCATAACAAATCAACAACTAACCTTCATTTATAAGGATGTCAGTTCAATGAAGATGACAAGCCACGACAAACAAATCTACATACTGAGTAGGAAAAGAACAAGAATAGCTGATAGATCATTAATCGTAACATTCTAGAATTCAGACACAACAAATAATCAAACATGGCAGGGTATACATCAATTGATCAAATCATGGTGCAAGAAAATAAGTGTTTCAATCTTTCCTCATGTCTTTAGCAAAGAAAGGATAACTTGATCATACCCGTGATGTATGAAATGCCCGTTTTAGCAAAAAAAAAAAAAAAAAAAAGGATAACTTGATTCCATATGCGTTAGATGTAACAGCATAGGACTTGTACAACCATAGCTAAGAACATTCTAAATGAGTTCAAGGCTTCTGAGTTCAGACACTGCTTGTTACTGTGAGAATCAGGCCACCTGGGCCTGACTTGGACCAAAGTCGGCAGGCCTAGCCGTCTTTGATTCAAAACTCAAAACAAAAAAAAGAACAGGGGAATGCGATCCCCTACCTGAATGGCCACCATTAAGGCACATGCAAGGGAGGTGCAACCAGCGCGAACTCTTCAAGGCCGATGCTAACGGCCGGCGGACGTTAGGGGTTGTTGCAACTGGCGAATGGTTGGCTGGTGCCGCCGTTCGTCTGAGCTTATCCCCTCTCTCACATCATCTATTTAAACCCCTCTTCCCTTCGATCGCCCCATCTCCGCTCACCTCCCCACCTCCCTCCTTCCTCCTTTCTCTCCGGTGGCCGGCATGCCACCTCGGCCAAGCACGGCCACCCGAAGCACCTTCATTCTCCCTCTGGTTCGAGTGACCTGTTTCGAGAACCACCTCCTTTCTTCTCGCCGAAATTCACCGAAAATTGCCACCACCAGCTGAAGTCCACTGCCTCCACCCCTCGCCGGCGAGTTCCCCACCACTTCCTTAAGCCTCTTAGGCTGCCACCGAGGCAGCTGGAGGCGCTATCCCACTTTCTTTCTCTGTTTTGGCCGAGCACGGGTGTTCCCACGGCCGTCGCCGGCCACTCTCTACCACCTGCCACAACCTCCTATTGTCGCCTCATCGGACAACCCTCTTCAGCCGAGTCTGCCTCCTTGTTCCTCTGTTCATGGGGTTGAGGATTCCAGTCTTAGTAGAAGGATGAAGAAGATAAGAAGAATGGACGGAGAGAGGGATCCCATCCCTCTCTTTCTCTTTTTTCTCTCTTCTTTCTCTCTAAAAGACCTATAAACCCCAGTAAGAGGGTCCCAAATGCCTATCCTATGGACCCCGAGTTGACCCTTGCAAAGAGACCCTAAACAGCCCTAGTGCTCGGGCCACGTACCAGACCGATTATTCCTGCCCCGATGAATGTCCCTGAAATCACCATTGATGAATCTTGGCCCTAACTGAGTCCATACCCTAGGATTCATTGATCGAATCATCTAGACCTGATCCACTTGAAACTACCATACGCCCGGTCAACAGATAGCTATATATGATTCCTAGAATTAAAATGATCAACACCCAGAGCTAGCATCCATACGAAACACGGCCCTGCCAGCGGATATAAAGTTGGTATATGAAACATAAATTTTTGTCGATTACGAAACATGGCCCTATCACGGATTTAAAGTGACGGTAACACGAATATCTATGAGCAATGTTTTAAAATTATGATATGGCTAAATGGCATAAGAATGAATTATGAATTTATTTGTAACCATGTTTATGAAATAATGAAGATTATGCATGCATGATTTGTTTTAAGACTTGTTTTAATATGTTGTACTATGAAATGCTTTACTTTTGCAAAATCGATTATTTTCTTTAAATTATGTATTGTCATAGAAAAACTTATGCTTGATCCAATAAGATAGTGTAAGTTTTATTTATTGAGCCATGTCGCTCACATATCGATATTTTTTCTCTTTTCAGACAAGTAAAATCAATAGAAATGAAGAATGGTCTAGGCTTGGAGTACGCACTAGCAAGCTTGGCGATTATGTAGCAGAGTGTTAGATTCTAAGTTTGCTAATGGATTTATAGCTTCATGTTTAAAATGTAGATTCTCAGAACATATGTTGGTTTTGTTATTTGAATAAGATGATGAATTTGAATTTCTATATTTTGTTTATGGAAGCTAAATGAAATGTTTTGCTTTGTGTTATCATAGGTTGTACTCTTTGGTAGCATAGACGTGTTATGTCCAAGATTTTGGGCGTGACAGTTACAAAGACGAAATTTCAATATCTGGGTTAACCATGTCTAGATTGGATCAAGGAAGATGAAAGAAGACATCTGACTGAGGAGGCAGCATAATGATTGCAAGAGAGATCTCATGGAGCAAGGCCATTTGGGTTAACAGGTGAAGTGGTGGCTACAATCAAAAAGATCAACATAAAATAGATGATGGAAGAACAAAGAGACTCATTTAATATTTAATGATTGCCGAAAGAAATAAGCACCACTCATGCAAGACAGATTTAGGACACTTAGGCAACATAACCTGCACATGAATGAAGCCCTGTACATGGCTCTGCACAGAAGAGAATGGATGAAAGATTATCTGATTTCCAGTATAAGGAAACATCACCCAATCAAATAAGAGTCGGAAGCAGCAAGGTAGTAGAAGATCGTATGAAATGTTAAATTTGATAGTGGAAAGATACAAAGTGCTGGATAGAGGATAAAATCTATGAGATTACTGAAGAACAAGAACTAGGTTGGTTTGTTGCATTGAATAGAAAATTCAGGCTCCTAGGTTGGTTTGATGCAATATTTGTCAGCTTTAGCAATAGGAATGAAAATAAAATTCCACATGGACTAGACAACTTTTTCATCTACTTCATGCATACATTTCCTGAAAATTCCACTGGACCTACATATTAGTGAAAGATATATTGAGATAGTTTAAATATTATAACATGAAATAACATATTTCATGAAAAGTTAGGGTAACAACATAAAACAAAAGAGAAAGATCAATAGTTGAGCAGATCCATCAAATCTAAAGTTTTAAGAGAGATAGATGAGGATTTCTGTTTCCCAAAATTACATAAGTTTATTGTTTTTTTATCTCTAAATGCTGACAATTAATGCAATGGCTCATGGAGTCAAAGCCCATACCTGCTAAAGCTACCTGGTAACCAAAGCAACATATAATAGTGAATGGAAAAATTCAAGGGAAGAGACTCCTTGTAGCTAATAGTATCTCAAATATCTCAAAAACTGGAACCTAATTCTGGCAACTCACCTCCTCTCATCAATAAAGAGTGAGATGTTTGACTAGCCTCCTGTTGCCCAAGGTGACAACCCAAGAGGGAGGGTGAATTGGGTTTTTCTAAATTTTTAGTGGTTTAAAAGCTTTCTTGTTAAGAGCGGTGGAAGCTTTCTTAAGTTATTTGTGTGAACTTACCCTAGAGCAAGAATCAAATATAAAGCAAGAATAAATACAAGAACAAGCACAACACAAACAAGACAATGTATAGTGGTTCGGTGCACCCCAAGCACCTATGTCCACTCCCCAAGCCTCTACTTGGGAATTCACTATAATCCATCATATTACAGTTGGATTGTTTTCCGGGTTCACAATCTAAAACCTTTATAATTGGTTTTCCGAGCTCACCAACAACCTAAGTTGATTTTGCGGGCTCACCAACAACCTAAGTTGTTTTTCCGGGCTCACCAATAACCTACGTTGGTTTTGCGGGCTCACCAACAACCTATAATGTTGGTTTTACGGGCTTACCAACAAACCTTACAACAAGAGAAATAAGTAAAGAATGAAAGCTCCTAAAAGAGCAAATAAGACAATTATAAACTACAAAAAAGAGTTTAGAGAATGTTTATCGCTTTGGAGGAGCTATTCTCTTCTTTGTCAAGCTTGCTTCACTTCACAAGGGTTGGTGGAGCTATTGATGACTTTTTGAGACTGCTCAACCACTTTCTTTTGGCTTTTAAGATGAAGCAATTGAATGAGGCTTGCTTTTCTAGGATTTTCTCTTGAATGTGCTTCTTGATTTTCAAAAGATTACTTCTTCTGATGAATAGTGCCTCTTAAATACTTTCCCAACCTCTAAAGAACACTTCTCTACCCTTGGAATGCAGAAAGTAGCCGTTTATAGCCATTGGGGACTTAAAAAACAATTCTGCAGAACTAGTCGTTGGGCGATCACCCATGCTGGGGTCGACCCGAGCAAATCTGGGGTCGGCTCAAGTTACTATTCATCAGGCTGGGGTTGACTCCAGCTTTTCTGGGGTCGGCTCCAGCTACAGTGGGGTCGGCCCCTGCTACAATGGGGTCGGCCCTCTCAGAAAATCCAGAAACTTATTTTTCTGACTCTTCGGGCTAGGGTCGACTCAGCTACAGTGTTTTCAGGAAATCCAGTTTCTTCCTTGTCTTGTTGGGGTCGGTTCTTGATTTCTTAGGGTCAGCTCCACTTTTATTGGGGTCGGCTCCACTGGGGTCGGCTCAAGGTTTCCTAGGGTCGGCTCCACCTGGGGTCGACTCAAGAAATCTTGGGGTCGGCCCTCTCAGTAAATTTCAGAAGACTGTATTTTCAGATAGCTGAAACTGGGGTCGGTTCATGGTTTCTTGGGGTCGACCCAAGCTCTGTGCTACTTATAACATTGTGCCAGAATATGCCATGAGTGTGCCAAATGTGCCGGGGTCGACTCCCATCTTCATGGAGTCGACTCTAACACTGAAATTCTTCACTTCAAAGTTAGATTTGCACTTAAAA
The DNA here is from genome assembly GCF_051530095.1 of Phoenix dactylifera. NCBI lineage: Eukaryota > Viridiplantae > Streptophyta > Magnoliopsida > Arecales > Arecaceae > Phoenix > Phoenix dactylifera. The sequence goes on from NC_143193.1 coordinate 13,808,434, forward strand.
CATATAATCATTAAGTAACAACATTGCAAATCATTTCTTTCTTCTTAGGATGTTTAACACATTAAAGTTTAAGCTCATTAAGCATGTAAATAATAGAATTGAGCTTTAATCAAGAGAATTTAACTCTAAGGCATATTAAACTGTAAATTAGTTCTTTTCTAAAGTTCTTTCAATATAATTTGTTTTTAGATGTATTCTTGAAAGTTCTTTTAAATGTATCAAGCAAAGCGTATCAAGGATGTATCAAATCTTTCTTCCTTACTTTCTTATGTACTTGATTAATTGAGTTAATAGTATTAGCACTTCCATATGGCCTCAATGGCTTTGTAAGCATCAAAATAATAATAGGATCCTCAATCCTCCATTTTTAATGATTACAAAACATTGAGTATAAGCAAATTGATATTTATGTGAGAAGTAAGGTTTAATGTATAGGAAATGCTTTTGGTGCAAAAGTTTCAAAAAATCCAATTTAGAGAATGTATCAATGAACCAAAAGCTTCCCCTATCTTATCCAAGTAGAATGCCTAATGAATTTTAGTTTTGCTCCCCCTTAAAGCAAGAGTTTCAAGCTATGTATCGAGGCAAGAAAAAATCTCCATGATTATGTGCCAGATTCAGATTTTCTCTTTGTCAAATGTCTCCCCCTTAAGTGTATAATACATGTCTCCCCCTTAAGTATACAATATATACATTTTATATTTTCTCCCTTATACAATCTTTCTTATAGAATTATCTTTCTTATAGAATTTGCACTACAACAAAAAATCTGTTTGCCGACCCTATATTGCCGACGCTAGATAAAAGCGTCAGCAAAATTTTTTCTTGCAACAGTAAATGCCGACGCTTTTGGAAAGCGTCGGTACAAAATCTTCCGCCGACGCCTTTGTTAGGTTATCACCGACGCTTATAAGCGTCGGCATAAGGGATAAATGCGACGACGCTTATAAGCGTCGTCGGACTTCATTTCTCCCACAACAAAACCCGATCGACCCTCTCCCTCCGCAGCCTTAAATCCCTACTATCCCTAGCTCGCTCACGCCGACCGACTCCCCCCTCCCTCCGCCGATCTCAGCCATTCCCCTCCTTCGAGCGACCCCAAATCGCGTTCCTCCGCCGCATCTCCTTCCCCTCCTCCCCCTCTCCGTTGGCCTCCTCTCTGTGGATATCTCCCGCCTCCTCCGCCGCAGAGCACTCACGCGGCGTTTGAAGTTTGGAGCCGGCAAGGACAGGGACAAGGCCAGGTTTGGGATCTTCTTCTCTTGCTTCGATCTTTAAATTCTAGATGTTCTGGATCTTTAAATCCGTGCTTGCCACCGCCATCCACACCGACAGAGCCTGAGGGTAGCTATCCTCCTCCGCCGCCTGGGATGCCGAATTCTGAATACTACCCTCCATCATCAGGTTCATGGGTTTGCTCACATTGTTACTGGGATTTCTTCTATGCAGTAGCCTTCCCAATCTTTTCGTGCTCGCCGCTCGGGATCGCCCTCCGCCCTCATATCCTACCGCTCCACTGCTCGGGATCGCTCTCGCCTCCCTTCTCCTCCAACCCCTTGCGCGGCTCAGGTGAGATTTCTTCTCCTCTTCTCTTCTTCTTCCTAATATAGATATCCGCTCGTAGAACCATGGAACCATGGACTCGCACCGCTCCTCCATCCTTCTTGCCCCATCGTCTCCGCCCCCGACCCCTCCCCGGCCGCCAGCACAGCCACCGCTCCGCTCCGCAAACTCATTTCTCGGACCGAACGGCATTCGCCCTTCCCTCTATTCCCTCGTTCCCATATTTTCCCCAATCTCTCCCTCCCTCCCTCCGCGATGCCCTCCGAGTTCTCCGTCAATTTCACTCCGCCATGATGACCAGTCCAATCCAAGAAGAAAAACTCCGTGATGGCGGAGGGCTCCACCTTCTCCTCCCCCAGAAGCCCCTCGGCACCCCGAGCGGCGGCGGCGACCCTGTCCCAACCCCCAACCCCGTCATTCTAAATCCGTATTATGATTTATAATTTTATTATTTTTAGTCATATTAGTTTTGGTTCAAACTCAACATTTATTGGCCGGCCCATAACCCGTACCAATCCATGCCAGCTCATGCAGGGACATGTTATAGCATGCCAATATGTGCCACAGTCTTGAAAGTTGATACAATTTCATTGCTATCGACAGCTGCAAAACTCTTTTCCTTATACTAATGTTTCGACTTTTATGTATCCTGTAGAACCACGGTGTCTGCTCTTCTTCCTGCAAAGGTTTACAAGATGGGCACAATTCTTTCATTCTGGATCTATGCCTGTACCAGTTTACTGGAGTTCCATATATACTATCACAGCATTGTTATGTTTTTAAAACATTTTAACAGTCATGGGGTTTTGAATTTGGACTGGTTAGGCATGATCGATGTCTATTACCCATTGTAAGTCTTAAAAGTAGATGAATTAGAGAATAGCAGAGAAAATATAATTGCTTTGAATTTTCACTTTTGCTTTTACTAAACAATTTTATTTCTGTTGTCAGGGAAAAAGAATTAGTAACTATGGTACATGTTTCTATTATAAGAAATCTGGTACATGTTTCATCTGTTCTCCTATTTGCTAATGAATTATCATCACTGATTAAACAGATAGTTATAATCTGCTAATGCTATTCCTTTCTAATAACTGTTTCTTTTGCCTAATGGTGCTATCCTTGCCTGTTACATGCGTAATTATATATGAATAAGAACAGAAACTTTATGTTCTTATTCATATATACTAAATTAAACCTTGGTACCGTATAGGTATCTTACCGGCATGGTACGGTCAGTATGGGGTGGTACAAATCAGTATGACAGACCTTATGTATAACAATGGCCAGAGTAAAATTCTCGAGTTTCTTCAACCATGGTAGCTGGAAAGTTTCTATTGAGGGTGCTTCGCACAAGTAATCATCCTCAATTTTTTTAACCCCTATCACTTTAGTGTGAACTTAGTGTCCATTCAACACATGCTTTATGAATGATTGGATGCCCATGACTTTTATTTATGGTTCCATCTAGGATGCTGTTTGTTCTGTCACTCCACATCTTTGTTTACTGCACTGAATCATTGTTCCAAGTAACCACATTTCTTGCAATATTTTTGTGTTGCATGCACTTCAGCTAGCAGAAGTAGTTGTTGTGTCCTAGTTTTTGCTAGTGGTTTCTCCTGTTGTTATTGTTTGTTTATCAATCATGCTATTTAATCTGGCTTCTATTAAATTTACTGATATATAACTTGCAGGGCACTGGGGATTTGATGACTGCACTTTTGTTGGGATGGAGCAATGTAAGGGTTTTACTTACCATTTTCAGCTCAATAGCGCCATATTGTGACATCTATTCATATTTTAGAAAGTAGCAGTGATTTATTTTGCATTATGCTGTTCAGAAATATCCAGACAATCTGGACAAAGCCTCAGAGCTTGCAGTATCAAGTTTGCAGGTAATTATTTTTTTTTGCTTCCTAGCATTTTTCCTATGATTCACCTTATAAGCTTCTTATGACCAATCCTGTCGAATGAATTCTTTGCTTTTGTGGAACTGGTTGATTGTTATCTACTTATATACTATGCTTAATATTTAATTAATATTTTCCCTTTCATCTTATGCTATAAAAACTAAAGGAAGAGCATTAACCAATACAAAGACACTATAAACAATGATTCATGAATGATTGGTTAATTATAAGGTTATTATAATTAGTTTTGAACTAGGTGGTCAAACTGAATTTTCCTAGAAATATACATCACTATAATAACCTTATAAGGTTATTATAAGGTTATTATGATACTTTATGGTCAATATGATATGTTTGAATTTTGGTATATAAAGCTTACATGAGAGTTTAAGCCTCAAGTGCCAGAATCATAGCTGCTGCATTTGTGTTATTCTAACCTTTAAATATAGGGTGTATCAGCTGTTTCTTGATGTGAAAAGATCGGCACAGTATTTAATGGAGTACCAGAGCCAGTATATGTTCAATGAAGTGCTGAGGGAGGCAGATGAAGATGAAACCACACAATTTTGATCTGGGACATGTAGAGTTCTATCTGAATGTTTACTTGTCATGGTAGGGTAGGATTACAATCGAAGTATTCTGCTCTTGCTTAATTTATGTACTATGGTTGTGTGGAATCTTGGATCAAGTCAAAAACAAGATTTCCTATGTAGAGGGATGTGTTCTGTTTAATACTTTAAATCTTTGACAGACTAGTTGGTTTTCTTCTATATTGGTTCACACATTTTTCTTATCGCAATGGAGCTCTTTGATTCAAGGTTTTTTCCTTGACAGGATGATTCTGTATTCTTGGCCGGCTCATCTGTATGGACCTTGCATTGATGAAAGGCATGAACACTTGGTGAGCGAAAGAACAAGTACTTGCAGGTGTCATGGTACGAAAACATGACGTGGATTTCTAGGAACCAACATTCTGAAGCTTTCCTCAATCCAGGGAACCCCGAGTTTTTGGCCATCACGAGATTCGCGCCTTAAAGCAGAAGCTTTCATTCTCTTTCGGCCCCGTTGCATTCCAGAACAGACTGTATAATCTTTGTTTGTGGTGGTTAATTGATATTAGAATGGCCTCAACACCCGAAGGTACTTCTATATTTGAACATATTTGAGCCTCTTGATAAGTCATTAAATATTTATGGCATTAAATATCTTTAATGCCATAAATGCAGAATCATAATATTTAATGCCATAAATTTTTTTTTTAACGAAAAAATATTCTAACGACGCTTTAAAGCGTCGTTAAAATCACGAATTTTTTTTTAAAAAAATAATATTCTAACGACACTTTAAAGCGTCGTTAAAATCACGAAATTTTTTTAAAAAAATAATATTCTAACGACGCTTTAAAGCGTCGTTAAAATCAAGAAATTTTTTTTAAAAAAATAATATTCTAACGACGCTTTAAAACGTCGTTAAAATTACATTTAACGACGCTTTAAAGCGTCGCTAATTTCCGACGCTTTTGCAAGCGTCGGAAAACATTTTCTCCACTGTAGCATAGGCGACGCTTTGCCGACGCTTACGAAAGCGTCGGGATGGTTTTTAGCGACGCTTAAAAGCGTCGTTAAAGGCCAAAAAAAGCGTCGCTAATGACCACTATTCTTGTAGTGTTGCTTCTAGTTTCTCTCTTATACTTTCTTCCCCTTTTTGTCATCATCAAAAAGAATGAATAGCAATGGATAGTATTGTAATGACATAAGATTATGAGTAAAGAAAAAATGTATTTCATCATATTTGCCAAAAGTATAATGTTCTAGAGAAGAAATGCAGACAATAACAAAGAGTATATACTAGTCAAAATAAATACAAAATCTAGAAGACACTAGTCATAATGAACATGCTTCATTATGAGCATATACTCAGATATTTTTTTTCCTTTTTGACAATATCAAAAAGATTGCAAAATAATGAAACATTAAGTACAAGACAATATTTCATTCATTGCATGCCAAATTATTGCAAGAATATAAATTATGTGACTCAAGGCAATACTGTCAGGGCAAGATAATAAGTATAGATCAGAGCCAATTAAGATAGTTTCAAAATTATGATTGGATCACATCAAAATCAAGGATGAAAAGTTTGGCTTTAAGAGTGAGACATTTGATATACGAGCCAGAAGAGATCTCTAGATATAGATTCCAAAGATAGTTTTCAAATCAAGTGTAGATGAAATCAAGGAGTGTCAAAAATGATATTCAAGGAAAGCACGAATGGAAATCTAACCACTTTTTTTTAATATATTAAGTATATTGCAACATGAGAGCAATCTAATTAGTTTTCGGAGTATAGTATAAGATAAAGATCAAAGCTTATATACTCGAAAAAATATAAGATCATGTTGAATCATTAATTCTTAATGACTTCAAAGTTCTTTCATGATATAAAAACATTGGGGCACAGCTACCAAAACATGAATTTATGATACATCTTAGAGCATATATAAAATCTAAAGCTTTGAAAGTTCTTTTAGAGCTCTTTTAAATACTTTCTTTTATTTCTTTAAAGATCATAGCATCAAAATCAATTAAAAATGAATTGGCTCATGATTGAAACACTAAAGTGCAAGCCAATAAGAACTCATTAGTAGATTCCAAAGTAAATTTCCGATACTAAGACAAATGAAATCCTTTTCAAATTAGTTTTCAAAACAAATGATTTATCAATTAAGTACAAATGAAAATCCAACTTTCAAAAGATATTCAATGAAGCACAAAGTTTAATACTACTTTACATTTAGTATTCTTTCTCTCATCTTTAGTTGTGAATTTACACGATTAAGTTCTATATGATCTCTCCCTCTGATTTTTTTTTTTTTTGAATGTGTATGAAAATATTAATAATTCTTTTGAAGCTCAAATTTCTTTCAAAAGTAATTACATTTTCTTTCCTATAAGAATTATTGGAGTGAGTTGAAATACTTTAAGCTTTAGAATCATTAACTCTCTTCTTAAAAATAGCTTTTCCTTTTAATGATAGAAGTATTTAATTATGCAGGAGTGTATATTCAAAATATTAATTTCTTAGTCATAGTTTTTCAGCAATGTATATACGAAGCACGATAAATCTTTTTAATATCAAAATAACATCATATGTTTAGAAATATTTGTTCGCAATCAAGATCATTGAAAAACACATCATTTAGACCAATTTCAGTACATTTATAAGATAAAAAATAATATGTTTCAGATGCGTATCGGAGCAAACAACCAAGATATCAAAATTAATTATATTTTCTTAAGCTGTAGTTTTTATCTAAGAATCATAGTAAATTATTCTCCAGCATGATGCAATCTTTGAAGCATATAATGAAAATTACAAAAATGCAAAGATATAAGCATTTTATATGGAGTTTAAACTCTTACACTAGGCCAATTCTGAATTTCATAAGAATTTTCAAGGAGGCTTTCAAAATTTATAATTTGAGATATGTATCTTCTACATTGTAGCTCATCTTAAGTCATTAAGATTGAAAATACATATTTCAAGCACATCAAAGTATATTTAGAATCTTTATTTTTAATATTGAGTTTTTGGTACAAATTGAAAAATATTTTAACATGTATCAGAACATTATGTGCCAATATTAGGCAAGATGGAAGATAAATCAGAATTAATTCATTCTGCCTAATTTGCAAATTCAGATTGTTCTTTTCTTTTATTTTTCAGAAGATATTCACTAAAACAAAATGATGTTGTTGTTGATAGAAACATATTTCAATCAAATTATCTAGGCATAGAGCATTACAAATTATATTTGAACAAAATCTTCAATTTTTCTGAATATTGAAAAATCACAATTCAAAACATCATGCTACATGCAAAATATAGTATGCATACCATTAAAGCATTAAGAACAAGTATGTCAAGGATTAAAATCAATTCTTTTCAAATAAAGTTTCCCCTATTTAAATACAATTTCGCACTGATTTTATCCTTTATGTGTGTTTTCAAGTGATTGAAACTTCATTTGTTTTTTTTCACAAGCTTCTTATATATTTCATTTATTTTTTTCATTCATTCCCATTTTTTTTTTAACCAATCAATGAATGTTTTGATTATCTTCATTTGTTTTTCGGTTTTACTTTTCTATGCTTGTTGCCCTAGGTGACAATCCAAGAGGGGGGGGGGGGGTGAATTGGTTTCTTCTAAATTTTGGTGTTTTAAAAGCTTTCTTAATTAAGTGCGGTGGTTGCTTTCTTAGATTATTTGAATGAGTTAAACTAGAACAACGATGGAAGATAATGCAAGAATAAATGTAACCACAAGCACAATACAAACACAACAATATATAGTAGTTCGGTGCTCTCCTTAGCACCTATGTCCACTCCCCAAGCGACCCCTTGGGAATTCACTATAATCTCGCGGATTACAGTTGGATTGTTTTCCGGGCTCACAATCCAAAAACCTTTGTTGGTTTTATGGGCTCACCAACGAACCTATACACTTTGGTTTTCCGGGTTCACCAAAAACCTTTGTTGGTTTTACGGGCTCACCAACGAACCTATACACTTTGGTTTTCCGGGTTCACCAAAAACCTTTGTTGGTTTTACGGGCTCACCAACGAACCTTTACAAATAGTTTGATAAACAAAAAGGAAAGATTCAAACTCCTAAATGAGCAAATGAAACAATATTAACTACAAAGAAGAGTTAGAAAGTATTTATCGCTTTGAAGTGGCTTTGCTCTTCTTTGTCAAGGATGCTTCACTCTTCAAGGGAGGATGGAGCTCTTGATGACTCTTTGAATCTGCTCAACCCCTTTCTTTGATTCTTGAATGAAGCACTTGAATGAAGAAGATTAGGGCACTTTTGTTTTCTTGTGTACTCTTTGATATCTCTTTCAAAAGTTTTTCTATCTGATGAATAGTGCCCCTTTAAATAGCTTCCCACATCCTTTGGACAAGCCCCAATGGTTAGATTTGAAAAACTAGCCGTTACTGACCTTGGGAAGGACAAAAAGTACATCTGCAGAACTAGCCGTTATGCTTCAGCCCGTGTTTGGGTCGGCTCAACCTGTCCTTGGGTCGACCCAACATTCACTTGGGTCGACTCAAACATTCCTTGGGTCGACCCTCTCAGAAAACACAGAAACTTGAAATTTCAGCCTTCCTTCCCATGGGTCGACCCAACCATTCTTTGGGTCGACTCAACTTCTTCTTGGGTCGACCCTCTCAGTAATTCCAGAGAACCATTTTCTGTCTGCCTTTCTGTCTTGCCTTTGGGTCGACCCTCTCAGGGTTTGGGTCGACTCAACCACTGTTTGGGTCGACCCTCTCAGTAAATCCAGAGAACATATTTCTTTCATGTTTTGAGGTTCTTGAAGTTTGGGTCGACTCATGCTTACCTTGGGTCGACCCAACTCACTGTTCATCTGTGCCAATTTTGCAGAAGTGTGCCAAATGACTTCTTGATGTGCCGAGGTCGACCCAATCAACCTTTGGGTCAACTCAATCTACACTTTGCTGCATCTCAAGGTTAGATTCATTCAAATGAACAAAGACATGTATCTATATCAATTCATACAAATATACTGAGAGTAATGAACTTATAAATGAAGTATCAATTTAACTTATAATATACTCTAGATAATTGCTTGTTAATCATCAAAATAACACTATCATCCTCAATCTCTCCCTTTTTGATGATTACAAAATAAAGAGTATAAGCCTATTGATACTTGTCTTTAAAAACAGTTTATAAAAGGGTTTAAATTGCTGAATTTCAGCTTTTCATATATAAGAGTGAAATCTCCCCCTATATTATTTAAATGTTGCCAATTTGACTCTTTGAATTGCTCCCCCTTTCATTTATAATTCATTAGCGATGAAACTTTAAAAATTTGAGATAAAATATGAGTTTCAGGTTATGTATCGGGGTGCGAGAGGTGCGTGCCAAATTCTAAATTTATATGTGCCAAATTCTGAAATTTGATAGAAATTTTTGATTTAATCAATTTCATTGTTACAAATTGCTCCCCCTTAGATGTATAAGCTTTCTTATATGATTTTTTAATTGTTTGCCCAATTATTTCTCTTTTCTTGCATAAATTCTTATTTCTTTTTCTCTACTTCTCCTTTCTTTAACTTTCTTTACTTTTGCTCTTATTATTCTTTCTTTACTTACTCTAAAGATATCTTTACTTCTCACCTAAGATCTTTACTTCTCCTCAAATAAATACTCTTTCTTTACTTCCTAAAATAAATAAATACTCTTTCTTTACTTCTCCCCCTTTTTGTTATCATCAAAAAGATACATGGGAAAGATGCAATAAAGAACAAACTTCAAACTTCATTGATCAAAATAGGAACATTTTCATACATTCATGTCCAAAAACAAAAAAACAGATACAATATTCCTTAATCAAGATCTAAAGATACATGATAAAAGCAAGATACATATGAGAACTAGATATCTAGCCTAGGCTCTAAACATAGATGCTAAGATCAGCCTAGGGAGACTCTAACGGCTGGGATCTAGTCCTCATCCTCCTAGTGTACGTGGCGAGGGGAGGTCGAGCCTGGTGAGACTGTGTCTGGCGTGGAGCACGACGAGCTGGATGACTCTGTGCCGAAATCTCTGACTTAGCAGCCTGTGGCACAGATGGTCCATGGGTCTCTCTCTCTCTCCGGAGTGCTCCTATCTGCTGCCTCAGATCACTGATCTCAGCAGACATGACATCCAACCGGGCGTCCAATCGGCTCGTCAGCCCGTCAGTGATAGTCCTCGCCTGAGCTGACATGAGCTCAGTCATCCTGCTCCAGAACTCATCCGTATCTGTCGGAGGAACGGATGACGATGGTCCAGCCTCTGAGGGTGCAGTAGGATGATCCATATGCTCCTCATCCTCATCCTCTGGTGCATCTCCCTCTGGCGCCTCACCCTGAATGCCTGCTCCAGTGTGAATCCACTGCCCGTTCACTTTCTCATATCCCATGCGTATAAGTGTCCATGCAGTGTATGTATCAGTATGATGCAGACTCTTGGATGCCTCCTCCTCGAGAGGTAAACCGTGCTGACGGAAAATCAAGGTGAGTATCATACCATAAGGTAGTGATACCCTGTTGCTGCACATTACCTTCCTCATCTGTCTCAGTATCATAGCCGGAAGATTTAGGGGAATCCCCTGAATCATACACTCCATCACAGCTAGATCTCGCTCTGTGATGAGATCGAATCTCCCGGTCTTTGGAAATAAAATCCTATTGATTATATTGAGCAGTAATCTCATTTCAGCGGAAAGAGAACTAGCTATTACCTTCGTAGAAAAGTCGAAGTTCTCATTTTTCATGATCAACTGTAGAGCTCTCATTTTGTTTTCTGGCTTTTCCGGAGTGGCTCCTATGCAGGGTAGATGAAGTAGCTCACTCAAGCTCTCCTCGGAAACTCGAATTCGAACCCCTCGAACTTCCGAAACAAGCCCTCCTATACCAGTTTTGAGGAAGGCATAGAACTCTTGTACCAATCCGGGATAGATAACCACATCTAGAGAGCAAAGATACTCCCAACCTTGTCTTTGGATCCATTCCCAAATCCGAAACCCTTCTTGATTGAAGAACTCGAAATGGATCCTTCTCCCCGTTGTAACCGGCCTCCCTGCAAATCTTGCAAGTATCACTGAGGGGGAAGGAGGAGGAGGGCCCTCCGCACGTGCCTCACATCGTGGAGACACGGGAGATGGCTCGGTAGGTTGCCTTTCCTCCCATTGGATCCGTGTCACTCTTCCGGATCTCTTGGCTACGGCTCTTTTGGGTCCCATTTCTCTAAGATCTCAAGGAAATCTACTGTTTGGAGATGATTGGAGAAGATTTGAGAGTGGGGAAAAGGTTTTTCGGAAGAAGACAAAGGGCAAACAGTGCCCTAGAAATGCTCTCAGGTCCCCTTTTAACAGTGGGGTCCCGACGTTGGGTCGACTCAACGTTGGGTCGACCCTATTCTGGGTTGGGTCGACCCAAGTGCAGACTTTTTCTTTTCTCTTCCTTTTTGCTTCTAAAAAGTTTTTCTTGCTTCCAGTCCTTATAAACTCTTTATGGGACAATGATACATGAGTAAGGAATCTATGGATAACAAATTTGACTCATGTTTCATGGGATTTTTGAAATTAGAGGAGTGTATCATGAGACTTCTAGCTCCCTTTTATATTTCTTCAATAAAAAGGATCACATATGCCTAATTCCCTCCTTAGCATGCAGAATCTATCTTCACTCAATGGTTTCGTAAATATGTCGGCTAATTGTTTTTCCGTGCATATATGCTCAATACATACATTTCCATTTTGCACATGATCCCTAATAAAATGGTACCTTATTTCTATGTGTTTGGCTTTGGAGTGCTGAACTGGATTTTTAGTAAGATTGATAGCACTAGTATTCTCACACTTAATAGGAATATTATCTAGTTTAACTCCATAGTCCTCTAGTTGTTGCTTGAGCCATAATACTTGAGCACAACAACTACCAGCAGCTATGTATTCAGCTTCAGCTGTGGACAGTGCCACTGAATTCTGCTTTTTACTAAACCATGATACTAAGTTATTTCCTAAGAATTGACATGTGCCACTTGTGCTCTTTCTATCTAATTTGCATCCGGCAAAATCAGCATCTGAATATGCAAGCAAATCTAGACAGGAGTCTCTCGAGTACCATAATCCTATATTGGTAGTTCCTCTTAAATATCTAAGGATTCTCTTACCAGCACTTAAATGTGACTCCTTAGGATCCGATTGGTATCTAGCACATATCCCTACACTAAATACAATGTCGGGTATACTAGCAGTAAGATAGAGCAAGGATCCAATTAGTCCTCTATAGAGCTTAATATCAACACTCTTTCCTTTTTCATCTTTGTCTAGCTTACTAGTAGGATTCATTGGAGTGCCAATTCCCTTATGATTTTCATTCCCAAACTTCTTTAGTATTTCCTTTGTATACTTAGTTTGATGAATAAAAATGCCTTCTTTAGTTTGTTTGATTTGTAAACCTAGAAAGAAGCTTAGTTCTTCCATTAGACTCATTTCAAATTCTCCATGCATTAAATCAGCAAATTCTTTGCACAGAGTATCATTAGTGGCACCAAAGATTATGTCATCTACATATATTTGTACCACTAATAGATTTTTGTCCTTTCTTTTAAGAAATAGAATTTTATCTACATTTCCTCTACTAAAGTTATTATCAAGCAGAAATTTACTTAAACGATCATACCAAGCCCTAGGTGCTTGCTTTAATCCATATAATGCCTTATGTAGTTTAAACACATGATTTGGCAATTCATGATTCTCAAATCCTGGAGGTTGTTCTACATATACTTCCTCCTCAATAATACCATTTAAGAATGCACTCTTCACATCCATTTGATATAATTTGAAATCCATGAAACATGCAAATGCTAGAAGTAATCTAGTAGCCTCTAATCTAGCTACAGGAGCAAATGTCTCATCAAAATCTATTCCTTCTTCTTGATTGTATCCCTTAGCTACAAGTCTAGCCTTATTTCTTATAACTAATCCATTTTCATCTAATTTATTTCTAAATATCCATTTTGTTCCAATTACTGAATTATGCTTTGGTCTTTCAGTTAATGTCCATACATTACTTCTTTTGAATTGATTTAATTCTTCTTGCATGGCATTTATCCAATTAGTATCTTTTTCAGCTTCTTCATAAGTCTTAGGTTCTAATTGTGAAACAAAAGCAAGATAATCATTTAAATTTCTAAGAGATGATCGAGTTTTTACCCCTTGTGATGGATCACCAATGATTAAGTCTTTAGGGTGTCCATATGCATACCTCCATTCCTTTGGCAAATTTTGGGGTTGTGGTGGCACGCAATCATCTCCCTTATCTTGATTTGGCACGTCATCAATATTCAACTTTTCAAAGTCGATAATTCCTGTATTATCATCAACAATATTTTCTTTCCTAGCAGACTCACTATCAGACTCATCAAATATAATATTGACTGATTCTTCTACTACTAAGGTTCTTTTATTGAATACTCTGTATGCCCTGCTAGATGTGGAGTATCCTAAAAAGATACCTTCATCTGACTTGGCATCAAATTTACTTAGATCCTCCTTGCCATTATTTAAGATGAAACATCTACATCCAAACACTTTAAAATATTTAGCAGTTGGTTTCTTATTCTTCCAGAGTTCATAAGGAGTTTTCTTGGTTATAGGTCGTATTAAAACTCGATTTAGAATATGGCAAGAAGTGTTTATAGCTTCAGCCCAAAAGTACTTTGGAAGATTTGACTCACACAACATTGTGCGTGCCATTTCTGCCAATGTCCTATTTTTTCTTTCAACAACCCCATTTTGTTGAGGCGTTCTAGGTGCTGAAAATTGATGTGATATTCCATTTTTAGTGCAAAATTCTTCAAAGTGTTGATTTTCAAATTCCGTACCATGATCACTTCGAATTGCTACTAAGGTGAGTTTCTTTTCATTTATGATATTATTATATAGTTTCAAAAATTCTGAGAATGCTTCATTCTTATGTGCCAAAAGTGAAACCCATGTATACCTCGAGAAATCATCAACAATAACTAGTCCATATTTCTTCCCTCCTAGACTTGTAGTTCTAGTAGGTCCAAATAAATCCATGTGTATAAGTTCAAATGGTCTAGTTGTTGATACTACATTCTTCGATTTGAAAGATGATTTAGTTTGTTTTCCCAATGAACATGGTCCACATATTTTGTCCTTTTCAAAGATCAATTTTGGCACGTCTTTTATTAATTCCTTCTTAACTAGTTTTGATATTAATTCCATACTTGCATGTCCTAATCTTCAATGCCAAAGCCAACTAGTTTCATTTTTCTTTTCTTCATTAGTAATTAAGCATAATCCATTTTTCTTGCCTAACTCATGAAGATCTACTAAGTAAATATTTCTTTGCCTTTGTCCTACAAGTACAATGCTATTATCTTTAGGATTAGTGATTATGCATACAGATGCTTCAAATGTAACTTTAAACCCTTTATCACAAAATTGACTTATGCTAAAAAGGTTATGTTTCAAACCCTTAACTAATAAGACATTTTCTACAAAAATAGATGGAGCAATGAAAATTTTACCCTTTCCAATGATATGCCCTTTACCATTGTCTCCATAGGTTACTACTCCACCCTTCTTTGATTCCAAGGTGACAAATTGATCTTCGTCACCGGTCATGTGTCTTGAACAGCCGCTATCTAGATACCATCGTTTTTTCACTTTGTCAGCTGCAAGACACACCAGCAATCAAGATCAAGAAGAAACTTTAGGTACCCAAACTAAGTTGGGTCCTTTAGGGTTAGTACTCCATGTTCCTTTTGGAACCCAAACTTTCTTGAATTTAATCTTTTGATTATAACTTAATTTGTTTTGACTGGATTTTCTAAAGTTACATTCATATGCTCTATGTCCTAACTTATTGCAGCAATAACAAGTAATATTTTTACTTTTAGCTTTTACAAAAATGTTCTTTAAGAATTTTTGTTTCCTATTTGTTTTATATCCTAAACCGGCCTTATCATATACAGCTTTTTGGCTATCAAGAATCAAATTTAATTTGGTAGAACTAAGAGTAAATTTATCTACCAAAGTTTTATATTTTTCAGCATCTTCTTTTAGCTTGATATTTTCAGCAATTAGATTCTTGGTTTCATTTGCAAGTTTCCTACTTAATGTTTCACAGTTATGAGACAGTTTTAGCTTATCTTTGACAAGAGATTGATTTTCTTCTTTTAAAGCTTTATTTTTATTAATTAGTTTCTTATGTTCTTCCATGAGTTCTAAGAAAGCATCATGTAATTCATCAACAGTAAAATCACACTCAAGTTCAGAATTTACCTCATCGTCATTGGCCATATGACACATTTGGGCCGTCTCTTGATGATCTTCCTCCTCCGAACTTGATTCCTCACTTTCACTCCAATCAGCCATGAAATTCTTCTTTTTCAACTTTCTTGCCATCCACTTCAAATCTGGGCAATCTATCTTATAATGCCCGGGTTTGTTACACTCATAGCAAATGGGAGTTTCTTTTTCCTTTTCTTTGTCCTTACCCTTTTCTTTGCTTGAGTTACCTTTAAGGAAGGTTTTCTTTTTATGGAACCTATTCTTACCTCTCATGAATTTTCTGAATCTTCTCCCAAGCACAGCCATCCCTTCTTCATCGATTTCTTCATCATCATCTGAATCTTCCGATTCAGTTAGTTGTTTAGGGGTGGTAGTCTTTAGGGCAATGGGCTTTCTTCTCTTGACCTCATCTTCTGAATTTTGCCTCATTGTCAACTCATGGGTCATGAGAGATCCTAGAAGCTCCTCTAACTGCAGTGTGTTGAGGTCCTTTGCTTCTTGAATAGCGGTTACCTTGGCCTCCCAATTCCTTGGTAGAGACCTGAGAATTTTTCGCACCAAATCAGAGTTAGAGTAAGATTTTCCCAAACTCTTAAGCCCATTTATAATGTCAGTAAAACGAGTAAACATATCAGTTATGGACTCAGTAGATTCCATTTTAAACAATTCATATTTGTGTACTAATATGTTTATCTTAGACTTCTTAACTTGATTGGTCCCTTCATGTGTGACCTCAAGTCTGTCCCAAATTTCTTTGGCGGTAGTGCAAGTAGATATTCTATTAAATTCATTTACATCTAATGAGCAGTAAAGTACATTTATAGCTTTTGCATTTAACTGTGCTAATCTTCTATCACTCTTATGTTAGCATTCCTCATATGCCATGAAAATTTCGAAATAATTTTCAGATTGCAACGGAAAAACATATGCGGGATCTGTTCATCGCATGAACGTGTTTTAAAACCTTTCGTTTGTAGATAGATTAGAATTAAATTATTTTAAACTATTTTAAAATCATTAAGAAGATCAGATCTTCACCTTGTGCGGGTAGATGGTCTCCGCAAATCTGATTTACGTGGTATTTGATCAAGGCTCAGTGGAAGCCGCACACGCGTCCGGCCTCTACAGGTATCCACACGAAGTACTGACTCGATCGAAGCCTTTGGATCTCACCGGGGTGCTAGCTCCCTTGCAGAGATGGCTATGGATGGCTGAAGTCCTCTCCTTTGAATCAACCTTTGATTGGCTTGAGAGGAGGAAGAAGAAGGAAGAACCAAAGGAACAAGAACAAAGCCCTGCAGCCTTTTTCTTTTTCTTCCTTTTGGAACCAAGATGAAGAAGGAAGAGGGCGTCTTAGGCTTTTCTTTTTCTTCTCTTGATTGTGGCTCAAAGGAGGAAGATGGAGGAGGGTGCTCACGGCTGGAATGAGGAGAAAAACATCCATCTTTTTCGAAATTCCATGCTCCCTTTTAATTAGTTAAGAGATAAGGATGAGTTCCTATTTTTTAGGAACTCATCTTTATCTCTTCTTTTTGGCTAACAAGGAGGGGCGTGCGCCCCTCCTCTTTCTCCCACGCACACCCCAAGGGGAGGGGCGTGGGCCCCTCCCTCAAGTTCATTTAAATCTGCTATTTAAATAAATTAAAGGGGGTTTTAATTTGGGTCCATTGTTTGAGTCCAATCCTAGTCAAAATAGGATTTTTGTGAACCCATTTCAATTTCCTCCAATTCCTAATCCAATTAGAATTTAATTGAGCCATGACTCTATTGAACTCTTCAATCCTAATCCAATTAGGAGTCATAAAATTAATTAGATTAAAATTAAAATTAATTAGGACTTAAGAAAATCCTAATCTAATCAGGACTTGTTCAATTTTCAGCCCTAAGACAATTTGGACTTTAGAAATCCTATTCCAAATAGGATTCTAATTTAATTTGAAATCCTAATCCAATTAGGACTCCATGATTCCCACTCCAAGTAGGACTCATGATCAAGTCCAATTAATTAAATCCAATTAATTAAATTAAATTGCAATTCGATTGCAATTGTTCCTTCTTCTAGCCACTAACTCTTAGCGGGTTTTCATTTATCAATCTAATTGATTATTTGTGATTCCTAATCACATTCAACCATTAGATCGGTCAATACCTCTAATGTGTGTGACCCCATAGGTTCCATTCTGACTGGTAGTGAGATATATTATGATCTCTATCACAATATCATTGAAAACTCCTTTCAATGGGTTGAAACAATTCCAACTCAACTCACCAGGGATTATCGACCATCGAGATGATCCCTGTGAGTCTCACCATCCACCAGTGACACCTAGCAGTATGTAGTGGCTACCCAGCAGAATAGAATGATGAACCTCTAGGTGCAGCAATCGTATGATACAGTCCTTCTATCGTGGATCCCTACAGATCGGAGGTCATGGAAAACTCGTCAAACCCCGTCGTCTGTCATATGTCTAGATTTATTTGACTTGAGTTCGATAGTGAAAAACTCTTTCTCTACTTTATATTTCTGCCCTGGCCAAGGTCTTAGAACTCAGTCTAACAAATCACATAGGATCACTCCTCTTCTATCAAGGTCGATAGATTCCATGTAAGTGCATACCCTACTCCTACAGTGAACTTACTGCAGCCAATCTACACTACAAGGACCCATATGGCTAGAGACCATGTATACGTGTAGTCAAACTACAATAACCTCACTGTGAGTAGCCGAAGCACCGCAGGTCAAAGGACCAGTCATACTACTGCAACATCAAGCAAGTCACTGACGAGTGGATAGACATCCAAGTGACTTCTTGTCTTGGTCACGCTCAGTACCCTTGTTCTCTAACAAGCACCTGCACTATCACTTCAGTGTCCCTACACTGTGGACTCGAGTCTCGTCCATCCAGAAGAAAAGTGATCTGTGCACTGATCGGATCGATCACCGTCCTCGTGATGATCCATTGATCAGGAGCATTTAGAAATTAATCACCAATGATACATGGCTCAAATTCTCAACTCTTGAGAATATGTATCATCATCTTATTAATTTCTTGGACGATTCATAGACACATAAAAAATATGAATGAAAAAGATGCCCATTTATTATTCAATAATAATAAAGTCAAGTACAAATTTATGTCCCAGAATAAATAATGTGTCTGCCAGATTGGCTTCTAGGGCATACATCTAACAATCTCCCACTTGCACTAAAGCCAATCAGCCATATATCTAAGTCCCATCTTCTCAAGGTGGGCTTCAGTCTTCTGCTGACTTAGCTGTTTAGTAAGCGGGTCTGCCACGTTGTTCGCGGAGTCTACTCTCTGTACCTCGACATATTTCTTCTCGAGATAGTCGCGTATGAGGTGGAAACGCCGCTCTATGTGCTTGGACTTCTGATGAGACCTTGGCTCCTTAGCGAGAGCTATGGCGCCATTATTATCGCAGTAGAGTGTGATGGCATCTGATGGCATTACATCTAGCTCTGCAATGAATTTTTGAACCAGAAGGCTTCCTTTGCAGCTTCAGAGGCGGCGATATACTCAGCTTTCATGGTAGAATCAGCAATGATCGGTTGTTTGGAACTCTTCCAATTTACCGTACCACCATTGCACAAGAACACATATCCAGATGTAGACTTTCTATCATCAATATCAGTCATAAAGTCTGAATCTGTGTATCCTTCTACCTTTAACTCCGATGCTCCTCCAAAGACCAAGAACAAATCTTTAGTTCTTCTTAAGTACTTAAGAATGTTCTTCACAGCTGTCCAGTGCTCTTCACCTGGATTCGACTGATATCTGCTAGTGACACTCACAGCAAGGGCTATATCAGGTCGTGTACACAGCATGGCATACATGAGGCTTCCTATTGCAGAAGCATAAAGAATCCTGCTCATGCGTTGAATCTCTTCAGATGTGTTGGGGCACATCTTTTTGGAGAGATGAATCCCATGCCTAAGGGGTAATAGACCCCTCTTGGAGTTTTCCATACTGAACCTCTTCAGTACCTCCTCTATGTACATCTTTTGTGATAGGCCAAGCATCCTTTTAGATCTATCCCTATAGACCTTTATCCCCAAAATGTAGGATGCTTCCCCAAGGTCTTTCATGGAGAACTCTTTTGATAACCAGACCTTGACCGAGGTTAGCATAGGAATATCATTTCCTATCAGGAGGATGTCATCCACGTACAGTACGAGGAACACGACAGCACTCCCACTAACCTTCTTGTAAACACATGGTTCCTCTTCGTTCTTGATGAACTCAAACGATTTGATCGCATCATTAAAACGAGTGTTCCAACTCCGAGATGCTTGCTTTAGTCCATAGATGGACCTTTGCAGCTTGCAGACCTTGTGATCACCATCACTGGAAGTAAAACCCAAAGGCTGCTCCATATAGATATCTTCATCAAGATATCCATTCAGGAAAGCAGTTTTCACATCCATCTGCCATATTTCATAATCATGAAATGCTGCAATGGCAAGCAATGTTCGAATGGATTTCAGCATGGCTACAGGTGAAAAGGTCTCCTGATAGTCAATGCCTTCACGCTGACTATACCCTTTCGCTACTAGCCTTGCCTTATAGGTCTCTACCTTTCCATCCGAACCTATCTTCCTTTTATAGATCCATTTACATCCAATAGGTACTATACCTTCTGGTGGATCTACTAAGGTCCAGACTTGGTTGGAATACATGGAGTCTATCTCTGACTTCATGGCTTCCAGCCATTTCTCGGAATCGATATCAGATATCGCCTCGTCGTAGGTATTGGGGTCCTGTACATGTTCCCTATCTCCCATGAGGAACATTTCCTCGGTGTCCTCTACTTAGTATACCTAAGTATCTATCGGGAGGATGGGAGACCCTACTAGATCTACGAGGTGGAGGAGGTACTACGTGTACTGGCTCTGTATGAATAGGTTCTATAGGATCCATGACTCGTTGCTTTTCAGAGACTCTCTCTTCAAGCTCAATTTTTCTCCCACTACCTCTATCAAGGATAAACTGTTTTTCCAGAAAGACGGCATGTCGGCTCACAAACACATTGTGATCCTCTGAGATGTAAAAATTGTATCCTAATGACTCTTTAGGATATCCAATAAAACGAGCACTTATGGTCCTAGGCTCTAACTTGTCCGCCTGTAGTCGCTTGACGTGGGCCGGACATCCCCAAATCTTGAGATGACCAAGACTCGGCTTCTTACCATGCCATATCTCATACGGTGTGGTAGGAACGGATTTAGAGGGAATTCTATTCAATAAATAAATTGCGGATAATAAGGCATCTCCCCAAAGAAACATAGGTAGATCAGTGAAGCTCATCATGGATCGGACCATATCCAATAGAGTCCGATTCCTCCTTTCTGACACCCCGTTGAGTTGAGGTGTACCCGGAGGTGTCCATTGTGAGACTATGCCATTTTTCTTGAGATAATCCCGGAATTCCCCACTAAGGTATTCTCCTCCTCGATCTGATCGAAGAACCTTAAGGGTTTTTCCAGTCTGTTTTTCTACTTCATTTCTGAACTCTTTGAACTTTTCAAAAGACTCAGATTTGTATCTCATAAGATACACATACCCATATCGTGAATAGTCATTGGTAAAGGTAATGAAGTATGAATAACGACCCCTGGCTAGCACATCGAATGAGCCACACACATCAGTGTGTACCAGGGTAAGTATTTCAGTGGTCCTCTCCCCATGTCCTACAAAGGGTAATCTAGCCATTTTTCTTTGAAGACAGGACTCACAAACTGGATATGACTTGGAAGTCAATGGGCCAAGAAGCCCATCTTTCTCCATTTTGTTCATTCTGTCCTCTCCAATATGGCCAAGCCTGAGGTGCCACAAATACTTCTGGTTTATCTCATCTCTGGATCTTTTAGATCCTATGGCACTCACTACTTGCTCAGACACATTCACAGACACATCAATATGCAAGTGATAGAGACTATCAATCATGAAACCACGTGCAACTAATTTATTTCTGAAATAAATAGAACAGTAGTCTTTGTCAAAGGTCAAAACATGACCATCCTGTGCTAAACACGAAACAGAAATCAAATTCCTGCTAGCAGCAGGGACATAATAACAGTCTCTAAGCAATAAACTAAATCCAGACGGTAATCGCAGAGGGTAGGTGCCCACAGCTACAGCAGCAACTCTTGCCCCGTTGCCAACTCGAAGGGTCACTGCACCTTCCGCCAGCCTCCTACTTTCCTTTAGACCCTGCATAGTAGTGCACAAATGAGCACTAGAACCAGAATCTATAACCCAACTAGAAGTAGAAGAAACCGTAAGATTAGTTTCAATTACGAGCAAATCTAACATACCTTCAGAAGGTGTGTCTGCCTTTTTGTTCTTCAGGCTCTCGAGGTATGAAGGGCAGTTCCTTTTCCAGTGGCCGTCGACGTTGCAGTGGAAACATTTTTCCTTGTCATTAGCCCTTTTCTTGTGAACTTCCTTCTTAGGCTTCTTGTCTTTCTTTTGCTTCTTAGCAGGCTTCTTTTTCTTCCAAGTAGACTTTCTCTTGGAATCAGAAGTCAGCTCAGCAGCCAGAACAGAGCCCCTTGAACCTTTCAAGGCCCCTTCAGCAGTTACCAACATATTCAACAATTCGGTCTTTGTGCATTCAATTTTATTCATATGGTAGTTTACTATAAACTGACCAAATGAATTAGGAAGGGATTGCAGGATCAGATCTATCTGCAGTTCCTTATGCATGGACATACCGAGCTTCTCAAGTTCCTCGAGGTCCTTGATCATAGTCAAACAGTGATCGTGGACAGACTGCCCCTCACGCATCTTTGCCTTGAAGAGCCTCTTGGACACTTCAAAGCGTGCAGTGCGGCTCTGCTCACCATACAACTCTTGCAGATGAGCCAGTATTTTCCTAGCAGTCTTTATGTTCTCATGCTGGCATTGAAGTTCGTTAGTCATGGATGCCATGATGTAGCACTTGACCCTAATGTCGTCATCAGTCCACTTCTGATGCGTCTCACGCTGATCATCAGTAGGACGTGCTGGTAGCCTAGGGATATCATTCTCGAGCACATACCCTATTTTCTCACAATTCAGAACAATTTTCAGGTTCCTAAGCCAGTCTTTATAGTTAGTTCCGGTCAGTCTGTTGGTCTCAAGGATTCGGGTCAAAGGGTTTGAAGCTGACATTGTGATCTGTAGAGAGTAAAGATTCTAGTTAGACTTTGTACTTGAACTTAATTTGTTCTAGGGACTTTTAAAACAAATATGCTCCCACTATTTTCTCGAATCCTTCATACTCCCCTGATGGAGAAATGAAAACCGTACGCGACTAGGATTTCTAGTGGGTACTGCGGTCTCACCGATTTATATGCCGCCTCACCTAACAGTTATTGGTGACATATAAATGGATGAGTGTACAACTCTTGTACAATGCTTCTCAAGCATATTGCAGTGTTACTTGGTCTCTAAGTGATGAAGACCTCACCTAACAGTTATTGGTCCCATTACTTAGTTAAGTCAGACCCACCGTATAACCGCGGAAATAAAGTCGTCATTGGGTCCTCACCTAACAGTTATTGGTGCCCAACCCCACCTTTACCCCACAACATCTCATGTCTAATAGAGAGGTCCAGTCCCCCGATGCAACTTGCCCACTATGTCCAGCCGAGACAAATCAATGCCGGAAAGACTTTAGCAACTCTACTACGGTGGAAGACCTATGGACTTAATATTGCATAATCAAGTCTTAGTGTTTGCAACTTGAGTTCTTCATAAGAGGTAATCGAACAATTGGCCAGGTAAGCAGGTGGGAGGCTCCCCTTACTCAGAGAGTAAGGTCCTAATTAAGTAACCACCTTATAGGCTTGCCTAGACACCAATTAGATCAATTAATCTAATATGACTAACTCATGTTGGTTCACCCTCGACTGATTAGGGAGGTCTCGATTTAGGTCTCACTCGATCGCGTATTCACATCTCATGCAAATATAAGTCTACCCGCATAATCATAAGCATTAAACATCCAGGCATTTATCAAAAATAAAATTAAATGATGATGATCATGGATCCAAGATGGGGTCATTTTACAAGCACATGCACGTCAATTGGTTTGATCGTCTTCAACTCTTGACTCGATCTTGATCCTCTAGGTCCAATTGTGATCAACTCCTTGATCCATCTTCAATCAACCCTTGATCTTGATCCGCGCATGTTGAGCTTGTTGATGTACATATCGATCAACCATCGACGTGCAACACACATCACAGTTTACATCCCAGATTGCTTTAAAAATTAAATAAAAATAAAAATAAAATTACAACCCTTTTCATTGAGACACGCAGGTCTCTAATACATGAATTTAAGATGCACGCAGGCATCTGAAAATTAAAACTACATGCATCACAGAACATCACAGAACATCGCAGAACATTTCAGCACATTCAAAGGGTCCATCCATGATCATCACCATACGCATCACATGCATAAAAATTATTTTTAGATCTGTAATTTAATTGATTATTCCATCTCATGACTTGCTGATCATGCTAGATTTGACTCTAAATATTTGTAATCACATTATCAAAGCTTTAGAATCATTAATCTAAGCATCTAAAAATTAGTATGCAGAAAAATCAGCAAGCTGAAAATTCTGCATATATAAATTTCAGCAAGCCTAATCCCTTAAATTTCAGATCTAAAATGCCTTGAAAAATTTAATTCTAATCTTAATCTACATAACCATGGCTCTGATACCACTGTTAGCATCCCTCATATGCCATGAAAATTTCGAAATAATTTTCAGATTGCAGCGGAAAAACATATGTGGGATCTGTTCATCGCATGAACGTGTTTTAAAACCTTTCGTTTGTAGATAGATTAGAATTAAATTATTTTAAACTATTTTAAAATCATTAAGAAGATCAGATCTTCACCTTGTGCGGGTAGATGGTCTCCGCAAATCTGATTTACGTGGTATTTGATCAAGGCTCAGTGGAAGCCGCACATGCGTCCGGCCTCTACAGGTATCCACACGAAGTACTGACTCGATCGAAGCCTTTGGATCTCACCGGGGTGCTAGCTCCCTTGCAGAGATGGCTATGGATGGCTGAAGTCCTCTCCTTTGAATCAACCTTTGATTGGCTTGAGAGGAGGAAGAAGAAGGAAGAACCAAAGGAACAAGAACAAAGCCCTGCAGCCTTTTTCTTTTTCTTCCTTTTGGAACCAAGATGAAGAAGGAAGAGGGCGTCTTAGGCTTTTCTTTTTCTTCTCTTGATTGTGGCTCAAAGGAGGAAGATGGAGGAGGGTGCTCACGGCTGGAATGAGGAGAAAAACATCCATCTTTTTCGAAATTCCATGCTCCCTTTTAATTAGTTAAGAGATAAGGATGAGTTCCTATTTTTTAGGAACTCATCTTTATCTCTTCTTTTTGGCTAACAAGGAGGGGCGTGCGCCCCTCCTCTTTCTCCCACGCACACCCCAAGGGGAGGGGCGTGGGCCCCTCCCTCAAGTTCATTTAAATCTGCTATTTAAATAAATTAAAGGGGGTTTTAATTTGGGTCCATTGTTTGAGTCCAATCCTAGTCAAAATAGGATTTTTGTGAACCCATTTCAATTTCCTCCAATTCCTAATCCAATTAGAATTTAATTGAGCCATGACTCTATTGAACTCTTCAATCCTAATCCAATTAGGAGTCATAAAATTAATTAGATTAAAATTAAAATTAATTAGGACTTAAGAAAATCCTAATCTAATCAGGACTTGTTCAATTTTCAGCCCTAAGACAATTTGGACTTTAGAAATCCTATTCCAAATAGGATTCTAATTTAATTTGAAATCCTAATCCAATTAGGACTCCATGATTCCCACTCCAAGTAGGACTCATGATCAAGTCCAATTAATTAAATCCAATTAATTAAATTAAATTGCAATTCGATTGCAATTGTTCCTTCTTCTAGCCACTAACTCTTAGCGGGTTTTCATTTATCAATCTAATTGATTATTTGTGATTCCTAATCACATTCAACCATTGGATCGGTCAATACCTCTAATGTGTGTGACCCCAAATGTTCCATTCTGACTGGTAGTGAGATATATTATGATCTCTATCACAATATCATTGAAAACTCCTTTCAATGGGTTGAAACAATTCCAACTCAACTCACCAGGGATTATCGACCATCGAGATGATCCCTGTGAGTCTCACCATCCACCAGTGACACCTAGCAGTATGTAGTGGCCACCCAGCAGAATAGAATGATGAACCTCTAGGTGCAGCAATCGTATGATACAGTCCTTCTATCGTGGATCCCTACAGATCGGAGGTCATGGAAAACTCGTCAAACCCCGTCGTCTGTCATATGTCTAGATTTATTTGACTTGAGTTCGATAGTGAAAAACTCTTTCTCCACTTTATATTTCTGCCCTGGCCAAGGTCTTAGAACTCAGTCTAACAAATCACATAGGATCACTCCTCTTCTATCAAGGTCGATAGATTCCATGTAAGTGCATACCCTACTCCTACAGTGAACTTACTGCAGCCAATCTACACTACAAGGACCCATATGGCTAGAGACCATGTATACGTGTAGTCAAACTACAATAACCTCACTGTGAGTAGCCGAAGCACCGCAGGTCAAAGGACCAGTCATACTACTGCAACATCAAGCAAGTCACTGACGAGTGGATAGACATCCAAGTGACTTCTTGTCTTGGTCACGCTCAGTACCCTTGTTCTCTAACAAGCACCTGCACTATCACTTCAATGTCCCTACACTGTGGACTCGAGTCTCGTCCATCCAGAAGAAAAGTGATCTGTGCACTGATCGGATCGATCACCGTCCTCGTGATGATCCATTGATCAGGAGCATTTAGAAATTAATCACCAATGATACATGGCTCAAATTCTCAACTCTTGAGAATATGTATCATCATCTTATTAATTTCTTGGACGATTCATAGACACATAAAAAATATGAATGAAAAAGATGCCCATTTATTATTCAATAATAATAAAGTCAAGTACAAATTTATGTCCCAGAATAAATAATGTGTCTGCCAGATTGGCTTCTAGGGCATACATCTAACAATCTCCCACTTGCACTAAAGCCAATCAGCCATATATCTAAGTCCCATCTTCTCAAGGTGGGCTTCAGTCTTCTGCTGACTTAGCTGTTTAGTAAGCGGGTCTGCCACGTTGTTCGCGGAGTCTACTCTCTGTACCTCGACATATTTCTTCTCGAGATAGTCGCGTATGAGGTGGAAACGCCGCTCTATGTGCTTGGACTTCTGATGAGACCTTGGCTCCTTAGCGAGAGCTATGGCGCCATTATTATCGCAGTAGAGTGTGATGGCATCTGATGGCATTACATCTAGCTCTGCAATGAATTTTTGAACCAGAAGGCTTCCTTTGCAGCTTCAGAGGCGGCGATATACTCAGCTTTCATGGTAGAATCAGCAATGATCGGTTGTTTGGAACTCTTCCAATTTACCGTACCACCATTGCACAAGAACACATATCCAGATGTAGACTTTCTATCATCAATATCAGTCATAAAGTCTGAATCTGTGTATCCTTCTACCTTTAACTCCGATGCTCCTCCAAAGACCAAGAACAAATCTTTAGTTCTTCTTAAGTACTTAAGAATGTTCTTCACAGCTGTCCAGTGCTCTTCACCTGGATTCGACTGATATCTGCTAGTGACACTCACAGCAAGGGCTATATCAGGTCGTGTACACAGCATGGCATACATGAGGCTTCCTATTGCAGAAGCATAAAGAATCCTGCTCATGCGTTGAATCTCTTCAGATGTGTTGGGGCACATCTTTTTGGAGAGATGAATCCCATGCCTAAGGGGTAATAGACCCCTCTTGGAGTTTTCCATACTGAACCTCTTCAGTACCTCCTCTATGTACATCTTTTGTGATAGGCCAAGCATCCTTTTAGATCTATCCCTATAGACCTTTATCCCCAAAATGTAGGATGCTTCCCCAAGCTTCCCCAAACACAACAATATATAGTGGTTCGGTGCTCTCCTTAGCACCTACGTCCACTCCCCAAGCGACCCCTTGGGAATTCACTATAATCTCGCGGATTACAGTTGGATTGTTTTTCGGGCTCACAATCCAAAAACCTTTGTTGGTTTTACGGGCTCACCAACGAACCTATACACTTTGGTTTTCCGGGTTCACCAAAAACCTTTGTTGGTTTTACGGGCTCACCAACGAACCTATACACTTTGGTTTTCCGGGTTCACCAAAAACCTTTGTTGGTTTTACGGGCTCACCAACGAACCTTTACAAATAGTTTGATAAACAAAAAAGAAAGATTCAAACTCCTAAATGAGCAAATGAAACAATATTAACTACAAAGAAGAGTTAGAAAGTATTTATCGCTTTGAAGTGGCTTTGCTCTTCTTTGTCAAGGATGCTTCACTCTTCAAGGGAGGATGGAGCTCTTGATGACTCTTTGAATCTGCTCAACCCCTTTCTTTGATTCTTGAATGAAGCACTTGAATGAAGAAGATTAGGGCACTTTTGTTTTCTTGTGTACTCTTTGATATCTCTTTCAAAAGTTGTTCTATCTGATGAATAGTGCCCCTTTAAATAGCTTCCCACATCCTTTGGACAAGCCCAATGGTTAGATTTGAAAAACTAGCCGTTACTAACCTTGGGAAGGACAAAAAGTACATCTGCAGAGCTAGCCGTTATGCTTCAGCCCGTGTTTGGGTCGGCTCAACCTATCCTTGGGTCGACCCAACATTCACTTGGGTCGACTCAAACATTCCTTGGGTCGACCCTCTCAGAAAACACAGAAACTTGAAATTTCAGCCTTCCTTCCCATGGGTCGACCCAACCATTCTTTGGGTCGACTCAAAGTTCACTTGGGTCGACTCAACTTCTTCTTGGGTCGACCCTCTCAGTAATTCCAGAGAACCATTTTCTGTCTGCCTTTCTGTCTTGCCTTTGGATCGACCCTCTCAGGGTTTGGGTCGACTCAAGCTTGGGTCGACTCAACCACTGTTTGGGTCGACCCTCTCAGTAAATCCAGAGAACATATTTCTTTCATGTTTTGAGGTTCTTGAAGTTTGGGTCGACTCATGCTTACCTTGGGTCGACCCAACTCACTGTTCATCTGTGCCAATTTTGCAGAAGTGTGCCAAATGACTTCTTGATGTGCCGAGGTCGACCCAATCAACCTTTGGGTCGACTCAATCTACACTTTGCTGCATCTCAAGGTTAGATTCATTCAAATGAACAAAGACATGTATCTATTTCAATTCATACAAATATACTGAGAGTAATGAACTTATAAATGAAGTATCAATTTAACTTATAATATACTCTAGATAATTGCTTGTTAATCATCAAAATAACACTATCATCCTCAATGCTCTATACTCTATTTGTTTTCTATCCGGTGGAGTTGGAAAAGGCACGAGGTACTACCACTAGCCTCCCTCTTGTGCCGTTTCTAATATACCCTACACCGAATAGTTGGGTCAAATAGTGCCGGGTACTACCACTAGCCTCTCCATCGGCACCATCCTTATGATGAGCAATATAGAAAGGTTAAATCGTTCTCTTTAACAAAAATGTTCACTTCAAAATTTTTCTATTTAAATGTAATTAATTATGGATTTTATCCTTTCCAAAAGAATGCTTACACAAGTCTCACAAATGTGCCGAATATATTATGCTTGTTTTGCCTTTCCTTAAGATTAGAGTATTTGCTTTTACTTAGCTTATACTTCCCTTAAATAATGTTCATTTTCTTTTCTTTATATTTCTCTCTTTTTATTATTCTCAAGTAATTTACATGAAAGAGTAGAATAAAGAAATAATCTAATGTATCATATAGATGTATATCATGCAAACAACATTTTCATTATGCTCAAGCATTCATAGCTTCTCACAAATTATTTTAAATCAAAATTTTAAGCATAAATTTGTGTATTTCATGGTTATGCATCACGTAGGCAAAGGTATATTTCAGTTTGGGCAAACTATGAAACAATTCTTAAAAGCATAAGTCAATCAATACATATATAGACATTATATCAAGAAATTAATAATTAAAGACTTTAATCATGCCACAATAAGATTTCTTATGTGTAAACTTTTGGCTGAAAAAGGTCCTCTCTCTTGTTTGCATGTGAATATTTATTGTATCTTACGTGGAGGTGTCATTCAAGTTGAAATCTCTCAATTTCTTGCTCAAGGATCCTGCATTATTAACAAAATCTTTTTCTTTCTTGAAGAAAAGTCATTAGTTTCTTCAAGATACAAAACATTCATACAACATATTTCTTAACTAGATGGCTCAACATAAGATATGACAATAATTGAATATTGAGTCACTTTACTCAAAAGATTGCCTAAATATAAGCATGCACATGTCATTTGAACTAAAGAGATAGTTTCATTAAGCAAGATGGTTCAAGGACAAGAATGTGAGGTAATAGGAAGATTCATCAAGATCAAATCAATTTTTTATTTTCAGAATCAATTTAGCTTAGATTCTATTTATTTAAGATAATTATCAATAAGACATGCTAGTTAAGTTTTAATCAAATTATCTTAAACAGTTGTTTCTATCAAAATTCAGATTGTTACATAGAAGCAAAATGATAAACTATATTCTCAATAAAAGATTTAGTTTTAATAAGAATAATATGAATTGATATTTCTACAACTAGTATCTTTTTATTGAATATTCTATATGCATTGCTTGAAGTGTAATATCCAAAGAAATATTTGTTTTAATAGATTTAGCATATCTTTCATTGTTGACAGCAAAACATGTACAACTGTAAAACATGAAAGTATGCAACATTTGATTTTTTATTTTTTTTCTGAGTTCACAAGGGTTTTTCTTCAAAAATAGATTTAATAGAAAACCTTATAATATGACAATCTGTGATGATAGAATTAATCAAAAATCAATTAACCAAGTTATTATCACGAAGCATTGTTATTACACAAATTTTTCAAGGGTTCTATTTTTATGTTTTTATAACCCCTATATGCAATGGTGTTCTTGGTGCAAGAACAATTGTATTCACCATTTTCTGTACAAAACTTATCAACAAATTGATTTTCAAAACTGTACTATGATACTTCTTTATTTTCACAGTTTGCAAACCTTTTTCATTTGAAACCTTTTATAAATTTGTGTCGAAGAAGAAAATATTTCAATTTAAGTGCCAAGAACAAAACCAGCGTTAGCTTTGAGAAATCATCTACAATTACACAATCAAGAAGCTTATCTCCTAAGTTCACGATCCTAGAGATCCAAATAGGTTCTTGTGGAGAATTTTCAAAGACTAAGAGTTGGAAACAATATTTTTAGATTTAGAAATAATTCTAGTTTGTTTTTCTAGATGACATGCATAGCAAACTTTGATCTTGCAGAAATTAATCTATGCAAGCCAATGACAAGGTTTTTTGAGATTAAGTACATACTAGCATGAGTTGATTTTATATGCCAAAAATGGTTTCTTTAATCTTGGTATTCATAGTGTATATATTCAAAGGCATACCAAGTATACATTCTTATGTCCATGATCAATAAAAGATAATGCCATGGATAAAAACTCTCAATCAAGCATATAGAGATTTCATAGAGTTATTCTTAATAAATTAATTAATCATTCAACAACTTATCCAACAGTAAGTAAAGCATACTATAAAATAAAATGATTTGATTATATATATATATATTTTTTAAATATTACCTATATCACAAAATTGATTAATACCTGCAATTCATGTTTTAATCAGATACTAAGGCAAAGAGAATGATAAAATGCAAGGATTATTAATTTCATTATTCCTTTCATTTCAATTATTTTTCTTAAGTATATTTTAAGTTTCATTCTTTAATATGTGTCTAGAGCACCCAATGTCCAAATTAACATCTTTTGTTGGAGCCTTGAGTGCTAGACACACCTGCAGAAAATATTCAGGTTTTCAACTTAGGAACCCAAGCTCTTTTGGGTCCTTGCAGGTTAGCTATAATTGTTCCTTTTGGAACCCACATTTTCTTAATAACTATTTTGTCCATAGACTTGCAGATTTTAGGATTACAAGGATTGTATTTCTGCATCCTCTTGTTAAATTTAACAAACATAGATTTAACATGAGTAGTAGATAAACCTTCAGTTTTCTGTTTTTGCCTTTTAGGTTCATCAAATTTGTAATGTACAGATTTAGGAACAGAAAAGATTTTGCTTAGCTTTTGTTCATGTTTATCAGCATTATAAGAATCTGTTTTAAAATAATTAGAAACTGTTTTAACAAACATATTCTTGAAAAATTTTTGGATGTACCAAGGTTGATATCCCAATCCAACTTTATCAAATTCAGCTCTTTGATTATTTATCATTAGGTTCAACCTTTCAGAGCTGAAGGTAAATCTTTCAACAACAGGTCTCAATTTGTCAACTTGTTTAGTTAATCTTCTATAATCTTTTGAAAGCAATTCATTGTTTTTCTTAAGTTTATCATGGCTTTCAGTGAGAAGTTGGTTTTTCTGATTTAGTTCTTTATTTTTCTCAATTAAGATTTTAGTTTCATTAGTATGTTTCTTAATTAGTGTTTCATAATAATTAGACAGTTTCAGTTTTTCATTTACTAGGGTTTTCTTTTCATTCTTCAGGTTCTAGTTTTTACAAATGAATTTCTTATGTTCTTTCATTAGATTAAGAAATGCATCATATAACTCATCAAGTGTAAAATCATTTTCAATTTTATCATATACTTCATATTCAAAAGAGGAGACACTTTGTATTTCAATACATACCTCATCCTTGTGTGCCACAAGGCATAGGTTTTCAATATCAGCTTACATCTCTTCTTCTTCAAAGCTAATTTCAGTTTCACTAAAAATGTTAGTGCTTTCATATTTAGCCTCTAGCATATTCCACATGTCTTTAGCAGTTATGCAAGAAGATGTACAATTAACCTCATTCTCATCTAATGCACAATATAACAGCTTTATGGCCTTTGAATTTTGTTGGATCATTTCCTTATTATGATTAGTGTTTGTATTTGTCCCATTGACTATAATACCCCATAAATTATAATCATGTGATGGTATGAAAATGCGCATGCGTGCTTTCCACTGTGTGTAATTTATGCCATTAAATAGTGGAGGTCTATCAATCAATTGTCCTTCTCCTAGAAAACTATCTATTTGAGTTGTCATGATCTTTGGCTCTTTGACGATTAGGTCAAAATCAACAGACAAGAAATTATAGAGCACCTGCTCTGATACCACTTGTTGCCCAAGGTGACAACCCAAGAGGGGGGGTGAATTGGATTTTTCTAAATTTTTGATGCTTTAAAAGTTTTCTTGTTAAGAGCGGTGGAAGCTTTCTTAAGTTATTTGTGTGAACTTACCCTAGAGCAAGAATCAAATATAAAGCAAGAATAAATACAAGAACGAGCACAACACAAACAAGACAATGTATAGTGGTTCGATGCACCCCAAGCACCTACATCCACTCCCCAAGCCTCTTCCTGGGAATTCACTATAATCCGTTAGATTACAGTTGGATTGTTTTCCGGGCTCACAATCCAAAACCTTTATAATTGGTTTTTCGGGCTCACCAATAAACCTCAATGTTGGTTTTGCGGGCTCACTAGCGTTGGTTTTGCGAGCTCACCAACAACCTACAATGTTGGTTTTACAGGCTTACCAACAAACCTTACAATAAGAGAAATAAGTAAAGAATGAAAGCTCCTAAAAAAGCAAATAAGGCAATTATAAACTACAAAGAAGAGTTTAGAGAATGTTTATCGCTTTGGAGGAGTTATTCTCTTCTTTGTCAAGCTTGCTTCACTTTACAAGGGTTGGTGGAGCTATTGATGACTCTTTGAGATTGCTCAACCCCTTTCTTTTGGCTTTTAAGATGAAGCAATTGAATGAGGCTTGCTTTTCCTGGATTTTTTCTTGAATGTGCTTCTTGATTTCCAAAAGATTACTTCCTCTGATGAATAGTGCCTCTTAAATACTTCCCCAACCTCTAAAGAACACTTTCCTACCGTTGGAATGGAGAAAATAGCCGTTTATAGCCGTTGGGGACTTAAAAAACAATTCTGCAAAACTAGCCGTTAGGCTGTCACCCGTGCTGGGGTCGACCCGAGCAAATCTAGGGTCGGCTCAAGTTACTATTCATCAGGCTGGGGTCGACTCAAGCTTTTCTGGGGTCGGCTCCAGCTACAGTGGGGTCAGCCCTTGCTACAGTGGGGTCGGCCCTCTCAGAAAATTCAGAAGCTTGTTTTTCTGACTCTTTAGGCTGGGGTCGACTCAGCTACAGTGTTTTCAGGAAATCTAGTTCCTCCTTGTCTTGTTGGGGTCGGTTCTTGATTTCTTAGGGTCGGCTCCACTTTCATTGGGGTCGGCTCTACTGGGGTCGGCTCAAGGTTTCCTAGGGTCGGCTCCACCTGAGGTCGACTCAAGAAATCTTGGGGTCGGCCCTCTCAGTAAATTCCAGAAGACTATATTTTCAGATAGCTGAAACTGGGGTCGGCTCATGGTTTTTTGGGGTCGACCCAAGCTCTGTGCTACTTGTACCATTGTGCCAGAATGTGCCATGAGTGTGCCAAATGTGCCGGGGTCGACTCCAATCTTTGTGGGGTCGACTCTAACACTGAAATTCTTCACTTCAAAGTTAGATTTGCAATTAAAACATATAATCATGAAGTAACAACATTACAAATCATTTCTTTCTTCTTAGGATGTTTAACACATTAAAGTTTAAGCTCATTAAGCATGTAAATAATAAAATTGAGCTTTAATCAAGAGAACTTGACACTAAGGCATATTAAACTGTAAATTTGTTCTTTTCTTAAGTTCTTTCAATATAATTTGTTTTTAGATGTGTTCTTGAAGGTTCTTTTAAATGTATCCAGCAAAGCGTATCAAGGATGTATCAAATCTTTCTTCCTTACTTTCTTTTGTACTGGATTAATTGAGTTAATAGTATTAGCACTTTCATATGGCCTCAATGGCTTTGTAAGCATCAAAATAATACTAGGATCCTCACCTCCAACCCTCCAACAGCTACTATAAGCCAATATATTTTCTTGATGCAAATAACCACATATTATGGAGTCTATAGATAGCATCCAGGTATCCCATATACATCCACAAATGCATACATTTCTGTGTATATATGCATATGTAATTATACATAGTATATATGCATAGATATAAATCCATGCATATATACATACATAATATGCACATTATGGTATGCATATTATGTATATATTAAGAGTCAAGTATAGGAGTTCATCATTATGGAGTACATTAGCATGA
This sequence comes from Phoenix dactylifera, assembly GCF_051530095.1. Classification (NCBI taxonomy): domain Eukaryota; kingdom Viridiplantae; phylum Streptophyta; class Magnoliopsida; order Arecales; family Arecaceae; genus Phoenix; species Phoenix dactylifera. The sequence continues at coordinate 13,843,120 of NC_143193.1, forward strand.
CAAAAAACTAACAGATCTTGATCCATTTTAATAAATATTCAATAACAGTAGAACAATTTGAACTAATGGAATCAAGGGTCTATTAAGATCACCAGACTATAACATATAAGCTTCTAAAACCTTTTTATAGTTGCAAGAACAAAAAACTCCACCTCAATCAAGACAGTCCATGTCAAGAACAATACATGTGCCCAAACTGCCTCTAATGGATAAATTTTATTAAAGTAGATATCCTAACAATCGATCTAAAAAACTCATCTTAGGTGAATCTTGGGTTATAAATGTACATATTCCTCCTCATCATGTTTGCATCCTGATACCTTTTCTCCTTTAGTTTGAATGCAGTGTTTTACAAACAAGATAACAAACACATGTTCTATATGTAGCTCAAATTTATCCACTTTCATGTATGTAGCTGTAGATGGATTATTTATTATAAGAAATCATCTACATTTCTGCATAAAATTCAACATTTACAAGAAAAAAATTAATTTGGTGATGTTATCACAAAGTTCAAGAGACTTTGGGATTTTTGCAGCGTGCTACGCTGTTAAGAAATTACCGCGGATTTGCCAACTTTACTTAAAAATTGCAAAATTAAAAAGCGACTGGACCCCTGTTTCGAACGAAATAGGGAACCTGGCCGCGACCTCGACCTCTTGCCCAGGCGTCGGCATCCGCCGCCCTCCTCTCTCCCTCCCTCCTCTGCTCGCTCTATCTTTTTCTTTCTTTCATTCTCCTTCTCCTCCGGCAACAAGTTTCGTTTCTGTTGCCAGAACCATCCCGGTCCGCCGCTGAGACGGCTCGGTACAATCGGAACCACCCGATTCGGGACGGTTCCACTGACCCTATAGTAACCTTTTTCACAGTTTTCAGATAAATAAATAGGAACAGAAATTAATTCCAGAATACATTATAAGCAACAAAAAACTCAAAAAAAAAAAAAAATCAGTTTCCTGACCTCACCATCAGAAGACACTGGGACCTCTGTATCCACAGCTACCGCTTTCGGTCCAGGACTGAGGTCCAAACCATGCTCGATGGAATATCGGCTTTCAGTCTCTGCCATATCCAAAGACTGATATTCAACAGCAGGTAGATACTCTGAATTGAAACCAGATGGTTCACTCTCACCCTTCATCTCCATAGCAACAACAGCAACAGCACCATCAGCACTGCTTACTGCTCCATCATTCTTTGGGGCAGCAGCATTGTCACCATCTTCTTCCTTTCCCTCCACTAGCACTTCTCTTTCTTCTCTCATCCCTGCTTCATTTGACAGTAGGATTTTTTCTTCCAAGACCTCTATACAGTCCCCATCCTCGTTCTGTTTGACCACAGATGGATCGCACAAGCTCACACCAGATTGCTCGGTTTCAATCTTCTGCTCTGTAGAAACAACATCCACAAAATGCTCAGCATTCTGCAGCTGCTCCTTGTTCTCAGCTCCCACGCCCTCTTGTTTCATCACCTTGTTTTCAGCTTCTTTTTTTTCTTCCATTATCATTTCCTCCTCTGTTGGTTGCACTTCTTCCACTAGCTTAATACCTATTCCTTCTCCGTCGTCCTTGACAAAAGATGCATACTCTGAACTCAAACTGGATAGCTCAATTTCAACTTCACACACCTCTGATGCAACAGACTCTGAAAGATAAGCTCTAGGAGATAATTTCTCAGTCTCCATGGCAGCAGTATCTACACACTCTTCTTCCTTAGCTTCTCTTTGTCTTTCTTCTCCCAAATGCATGCCTTCAGTTGGTTTCTTTTCTTCTATCATCTCAACTTCCCCTTCATGTCCTTTCTCCTTGATCACAGATGCAAACTCTGAGCTTCGATTAGATTGCTTCACTTGATTCATATGCTCTTCCAGTACCTCACCAACAGAAGGATAAACACACTGGGAAAATCCCTGAGAAGCAGCACCCGCAGTATATTCGTTCTCTTCTAATCCTTTTCCTTCTCTCTCATCCATTTCTTCCAACAGTTTCTCTTCTCCCACCAATCCTATACCTCCTTTATTTCCACTATTCTTAACATCACATGCAAGTTGTGAGATTGGCTCAGTCTCAGCCTTGCACTCCTCTAGCAGAGCAGCGACAGAAGCATAGCCACTAGGCAACAGTTTCTCACTCTCAAGTGCAGAAGTATCTACAGCCTCTTCTCCTTTCTGGACCTCTTCTATTTCTTTTCTCAGCTCAGCCCCTTCAGTCAGTTTCCCTTCTTCAACAGTTTCAACACACACTCCATATCCGTTCCCCTTGAACATGGATGGACATTCTGAGCTCAAGCTACTTGGCTTCACAGAATCTTCATGCTCTTCCAGAACCGCATTATTAAAAGGATAAACATTCTGTGGCGGTTTCTGAGTGCTAGCATCCACATCATCTTCTTTCCTACCCTTCTCTTCTGCTGTGTTTTCCTCTCTCACCTCTATCTGTTCAACTGGTTTCTCTTCTTCCATCAATCCTATACTTCCTCTATTACCACCTTCCTTAACATCAGCTGCAAACTCTAAGCTTTGCTCAATCTCATTCTTGCTTGCCTCTGGTGCAACAGCCTCAGAAGGATAAGCACTAGGCAACAGATTCTCACTCTCAAAATCAGCACAGTCTACACGCTCATCTTCCCTTCCCTTCTCCTCTCTTTCTTCTCCTAAACCCCCTTCTTCAGTCAGCTTTTTGTCTTCCACTAAGCCAACATCACCTTGATTACCCTTCTTCTCAACTGCAGAAGCTTCTAATAACCCTACTTCTTCAGTAGGTTTCTTTTCTTCGGTTATGCCAATATCAGCTTCATACGTCTTCTCCTCAACTGCAGTAGCTACTCCTAACCCTACTTCTTCAGTTGGTTTCTCTTCTTCCATCATGCCAACATCCCCTCCATACCCCTTCTTTTCAATTACACATGCTTCTCCTAATCCTACTTCTTTAGTCTGTGTCTCTTCTTCCATTTTGCCAACATCCCCTTCATCCTTATACTTGAATGCATATGCTTCTCCTAACCCTACCTCTTCTCTTGGTTTCTCTTCTTCCAGAATGCCAACATCCCTCCCATATCCCTTGTCAACTGCATATGCATCTCCAAATGCAACTTCTTCGGTCAGTTTCTCTTCTTCTGTAATGCCAACATTTCCTTCATACCCCTCCTCCTCGACTACATATGCTTCCGGTAACCCTACTTCAGTCAGTTTTTCTTCTTCCTTAATCCCAACTCCTTCATCCCCCATCTCCTCAACTGCATATGCTTCTCCTAGCCCTACTTCTTCAGTTGGTATCTCTTCTTCCAAAATGCCAACAGCCCCTTCATACCCCTTCTCAAATTTCGACCCATACACTAGGCTCAAGCTGGACTGTTTTATTTTACTCTCATGTTCCAGAGCAAAACACACAATATCCTCATTCTTTACCTTCTGTTCTGCTCCTAATTCCTCTTCCATCCCCATTTCTTCCATTGGTTTATCTTGTGGCACCACTACCAAAGAAGGATCAACACTTGGTGGCACTTCTTGAGCAGTAGAATCCACACCACCTTCGTTCCTTCCCTTCTCTTCTACTCCACTTTTCTGTCTCACTAATCCTCTATCTCCTGTATCCCCACCATCCTTAGCATCAGATGCATGCTCCAAGCTTGGCACGATCTCAACCTCACGGTCCTCCAATACTTCATCAGCACTTGGCACTGACTCCTTGCTCTTCGGTGCAGCAGCATCCAATCCCTCTTCTTCTTTCACCTCTGCCTCTGCTTCCATTTGCTCTCCACCACCCATTTCTTCCTCCATCTCTTCTCCACCAGTCTCAGCACCCAGCCTAGCACCACCAACCTCGTCAGCAGAAGCATACTGTGAACTCGGCTCGATCTCCTTCTCCAAAGGAGCTACAGAGTCAAAAGGAAAAGCAGTTGGCGGCAGGCCCTGAGCAGTACCTTCCACTTTATCTTCTTGATTCTTCTCATTCTCCACTAGTATTTCCTCTGGCATCTTCATCTCTTCCATTAGTTGCTCTTCTGTCACTATCTCGACCCGATTCCTATCTTCGAAAACTTCAGATGAATATCTATCATCCGCACAAACAAGCTCTACAGGCACAAGATTCACAGCAAAATCTTTCCTCATGTCCTCATCATAAAAAAGCGTACCACCTCCGCATTCTTCTTCCTTATTATCCTCCACCAATTCCTTTCCCTTACCCATCCCCGCTTCCTCCATTTGTCTCTCTTCTTCCACCACCCCTCCATCCCCTTTCTCCTCGATGTCATGATCTAACTGCGGCACATTTTCTTCTTCCTTCTCCTTCTCTTCTTCTACTTCTGTCTTCTCTCCTTCACTTTCCATCTCCTCCTCTGGTTCGAAGAATTCTTCTTCTTCTTCTTGTTCTTTTTCATGGGGAGGGGGAGGAAGAAGGGACCTCATGAGAAGATCGGTGCAGGCGAAGCTGGCGAGGTAGACGCCGAAGGGGAAGGCGACGGCTAAGCCGAGGGTGGAGAAGAAGAGCAACGGAGGGATCACCACGGGGGCGCAGGAGATGGCCGCCCCAGCGATGGCCACCTTCTTGCCAAGGCTCCATCCCCGGCGGAGCACGGCGGACCGCACCTGGTCCCACCGACCCCCGCCGCCGGACTTCTCTACCACCACCGGCAGATTGGCTTCTGGGGGATTGACGACCGCCTTGGACTCCATCTCGCGCCCGGCGCGGGGCGGACGACGCCTTCTGAAGAGGAGAGGAGAGGGGAGGGGAGGTCAGGGAGGTGGGTGGACACGTGTTCATCGTGACACGTGTGAGTCGGAGAAGGTGCCAAGCAGCACTCATCCTCTCCGCCTCTCGGGTCGGGACTCGAGGTTTCTGCATACCGGCGCCCGCGGAGTGGAATGCATCAGCTAGAAGGGCCTGGAGGATCGCGGATTTTCGAAAAGGAGCCCACTGTTTCATCCCTCGCGCAATGACCTGCGGTATCCACCGATGCCCGTTGGTTCTTCTCAGCCGTTGGCTGGCTGGTCGGCGTGAACAATGGTGCCAGATGCTGGATATCATAATATTGCCACCAAAATTGAGACGGTCCAGCAGGACGGAGGTGCAAGAGGTGGTTCTCCTTCATATATGGCGTGTAAAAAATTTATTTACCGAAAAATTTTTGACGGGACCTCCAATGCCTAAATTAGAATCGAAAGGCAATACTCTGGAAGAGAAAGAATTTCAAAAGAGTGTAGGCTCTATAGATAATACTGCATGTATACCTAGGGTCCCCCAAGTTCTCTTTTATATAGAGAAGCTCATTTTGTCTTTATATGGCTTCACATAGCGTGCACTAATAGACAGGTGATGGATTGTAGTACAGTTGAGAAGTGGGTGTTAACTCATGTGGGCGGCAGGCAGCATCAATGGGGCGCAGGTTGTGGTACTGCCGCGATTGTGGGCCGCCAGAGCTATCGGTTGTTAGGACTGTCAATCGCTGTCTACATGGGATGATCGTTCTCCTCGGCTGATGGCTCTTCAGCTGGAGATGAGGTAGATCACTTCGGTTGGTCGGCTGCTCGACTGGGGCTAAAGCCATTCTCCTTGATTTGCGTCCGAGGTCGAGGGGCAGGTCTGGCCCGAGATCGAGTTGTCCAACTTTTAACCCAACACTTGCCCCCTACTTTCAAAGCCGAGCTGCATCTCAATTTGGGTGATGGAAGTCAAACCGCCACTTCGATTGAAGGCGAAACTTTTGTAGTAGGCAATAAATGTGCTGATCTATCTTCTCGAGGCGTCATCGTATCTAGGTTGTCCCAAGGTATCACATCGTCAGGTATCCCTCAAGACGTTATTAAAGCAGCAATTCAGTGGAATGCCTATGCCATACCCCAAGCTGATAAATGGCGTGATCTACTGGAGTAGCCGAATCGGCACTTTCATCAGGGTCATTTGCACATCTATATAAGGGGCGGGCCCTCTATTAGATGTATGTCCTAGAAGCCAATCTGGCGGACAAATTATTAATTCTGGGACATAAATTTGTACTTGACTTTATTATTATTGAATAATAAATGGGCATCTTTTCATTCATATTATTTATGTGTCTATGAATCGTTCAAGGAATTAATAAGATGATGATACATATTCTCAAGAGTTGAGAATTTGAGCCATGTATCATTGGTGATTAATTTCTAAATGCTCCTGACCAATGGATCATCACGAGGACGGTGATCGATCCGATCAGTGCACAGATTGCTTTCCTTATGGATGGACGAGACTCGAGTCCACAGTGTAGGGACACTGAAGTGAGAGTGCAGGTGCTTGTTAGAGAACAAGGGTACTGAGCGTGACCAAGACAAGAAGTCACTTGGATGTCTATCCACTCGTCAGTGACTTGCTTGATGTTGCAGTAGTGTGACTGGTCCTTTGACCTGCGGTGCTTCGGCTATTCACAGTGAGGTTATTGTAGTTTGACTGCACATATGCATGGTCTCTAGTCATATGGGTCCTTGTTGTGTAGATTGGCTGCAGTAAGTTCACTGTAGGAGTAGGGTATGCACTTACATGGAATCTATCGACCTTGATAGATGAGGAGTGATCCTATGTGATTTATTAGACTGAGTTCTAAGACCTTGGCCAGGGCAGAATATATAGTGGAAAAGAGTTTTCTACTCTCGAACTCAAGTCGAATAAATCTAGACATATGACAGACGACGGGGTTTGACGAGTTATCCATGACCTCCGATCTGTAGGGATCCACGATAGAAGGACTGTATCATACGATAACTGCACCTAGAGATTCATCATTTTAGTCTGCTGGGTAGCCACTACATACTGCTAGGTGTCACTGGTGGATAGTGAGACTCACAGGGATCATCTCGATGGTCGATAATCCCTAGTGAGTTGAGTTGGAATTGTTTCAACCCATTGAAAGGAGTTTTTAATGATATTATGATAGAGATCGCAATATATCTCACTACCAGTCAGAATAGAACCTATGGGGTCACACATATTATAGATATTGACCGATCCGATGGTTGAATGTGATTAGGAATCACAAATAATCAATTAGATTGATAAATAGATAACCCACTAAGAGTTAGTGGTTAGAAGAAGGAATAATTGCAATCGGATTGCAATTTAATTTAATTAATTGGACTTGATCACGAGTCCTACTTGGATTAGGATTCATGGAGTCCTAATTGGATTAGGATTTCAAACTAAATTAGAATCCTATTTGGAATAGGATTTCTAAAGTCCTAATTGTCTTAGGGCTGAAATTTAATAAGTCCTAATTAGATTAGGATTATTTTAAGTCCTAATTAATTTTAAATTTAATCTAATTAATTTCATGACTCCTAATTGGATTAGGATTGAAGAGTTCAATAGAGTCATGGTTCAATTAAATCCTAATTAGATTAGAATTTGGAGGAAATTGAAATGGGTGCATATAAATCCTATTTTGACTAGGATTGGACTCATGCAATAGACCCAAATTAAAAATACCCTTTAATTTTTAAATGGCAGATTTAAATAGATTTGAGGGAGGGGCCCACGCCCCTCCCTTTGGGGTGTGCGTGGAGAAAGAAGGAGGGGCATACGCCCCTCCTAGCTATTCAAATAATGGGATAAGGATGAGTTCCTAAAAAATAGGAACTCATCTTTATCCATTAGTGCTTCAAAAGGAGGAGAGATTTCGGCCCCTCCTCTCATGCTTTCTCTAGGCATTTCGGCAGCACCCCTCCTCCCCTCATTCCTCCTTCCAGCCGCAAGAGAAAAGGGAGAAAAAGAAAGGGTGGGGTGGCCTTCTTCTTCCTCTTCCTTGGGTCCAGCGTAGGAGAAAAAGAAAAGGCTACGAAGAGCCTTTGTTTCTTCTTCCTTGGCATTTCCTTCTTCTTCCTCCGCTCAAGCCAATCAAAGGTTGATTCAAAGGAGAGGACCTCAGCCATCTAAAGCCATCTCTGCAACGGAGCTAGCACCCCGGGGAGATCCAAAGGCTTCGATCGACTCACTACCTCATGTGGATACCCGTAAAGGCCGGATACGTGTGCGGCTTCCATCGAACCTTTTACAAATCCACGTAAATCAGATTTGCGGAGACCATCTACCCGCACAAGGTGAAGATCTGATCTTCTTAATGATTTTAAAATGGTTTTAAATAATTTAATTCTAATCTATCTACAAACGAAAGGTTTTAAAATACATTCATGCGATGAACGGATCCCGCATATGTTTTTCCGCTGCAATCTGAAAATTATTTCAAAATTTTCATAGCATATGAGGGATGCTAACAGTGGTATCAGAGCTATGGATATGTAGATTAAGATTAGAATTAAATTTTTCAAGGCATTTTAGATCTGAAATTTAAGGGATTATGCTTACTGAAATTTATGTATGCAAAATTTTCAGCTTGCTGATTTTTCTGCATACTAATTATTGGATGCTTGGATTAATGATTCTAATGCTTTGATAATGTGATTACAAATGTTTAGAATCATATCTTGCATAATCAGCAAGTCATGAGATGAAATAATCAGTTAAATATCAGATCTGAAAATAATTTTTATGCATGTGATGCGTATGGTGATGATTATGGATGGACCCTTTGAATGTGCTAAAATATTCTGCGATATTCTGTGATGCATGTAATTTTAATTTTTAGATGCCTGCGTGCATCTTAAATTCATGTATTAGAGACCTGCATGTCTCATGAAAAGGGTTGTAATTTATTCTTTAATTTTATTTTAATTTTTAAAGCAATCTGGGATGTAATCTGTGATGTGTGTTGCACGTCGATGGTTGATCGATATGTACATCAACAAGCTCAACATGCGTGGATTGAGATCTAGGGTTGATTGAAGATAGATCAAGGAGTTGATCACAATTGGACTTAAGGGATCAAGATCGAGTCAAGAGTTGAAGACGATCAAACCAATTGACGTGCATGTGCTTGTAAAATGACCCCATCCTGGATCCATGATCATCACCATTTAATTTTATTTTTGATAAATGCCTGGATGTTTATGCTTATGATTATGCGGGTAGATTTATATTTGCATGAGATGTGAATATGCGATCGAGTGAAACCTAAATCGAAACCTCCCTAATCAGTCAAGGGTGAACCAACATGAGTTAGTCATATTAGATTAATTGATCTAATTGGTGTCTAGGCAAGCCTAAAAGGTGGTTACTTAATTACGATCTTACTATCTGAGTAAGGGGAGCCTCCCACCTGCTTACCTAGCCAATTGTTCGATTACCTCTTATGAAGAACTCAAGTTGCAAACACTAAGACTTGATTATGCAATATTAAGTTCATAGATCTTCCACCGTAGTAGAGCTGCTAAGGTCTTTTCGGTGTTGATTTGTCTCGGCTGGACACAGTGGGCAAGTTGCATCGGGGGACTGGACCTCTCTATTAGATATGAGATGTTGTGGGGTAAAGGTGGGATTGGGCACCAATAACTGTTAGGTGAGGACCCAATGACGACTTTATTTTTGCAGTTATACGGTGGGTCTGACTTAACTAAGTAATGGGGCCAATAACTGTTAGGTGAGGTCTTCATCACTTAGAGACCAAGTACCACTGCAATATGCTTGAGAAGCATTGTACAAGAGTTGTATACTCATTCATTTATATGTCACCAATAACTGTTAGGTGAGGCGGCATGTAAATCGGTAAGACCGCAGTACCCACTAGAAATCCTAGTCGCGTAGGATTTTCATTTCTCCATCAGGGGAGTATGAGGGATTCAAGAAAATAGTGGGAGCATATTTGTTTTAAAAGTCCCTAGAACAAATTAAGTTCAAGTACAAAGTCTAACTAGAATCTTTACTCTCTACAGATCACACTGTCAGCTTCAAACCCTTTGACCCGTATCCTTGAGACCAACCGATTGACTGGAACCAACTATAAAGACTGGCTTAGAAACCTGAAAATTATTCTAAATTGTGAGAAACTAGGGTATGTGCTCGAGAACGATATCCCTAGGTTACCAGCACGTCCTACTGATGATCAGCGTGAGATGCATCAAAAGTGGATAGATGACGACATTAGGGTCAAGTGCTACATCATGGCATCCATGACTAATGAACTTCAATGCCAGCATGAGAACATGAAGACTGCTAGGGAAATACTGGCTCAGTTGCAAGAGTTGTATGGTGAGCAGAGCCGCACTGCACGCTTTGAAGTGTCCAAGAGACTCTTCAAGGCAAAGATGCGCGAGGGGCAGTCTGTCCATGATCATTGTCTGACTATGATCAAGGACCTCGAGGAGCTTGAGAAGCTCGGTATGTCCATGCATAAGGAACTGCAGATAGATCTGATCCTCCAATCCCTTCCTGATTCATTTGGGCAGTTTATAGTAAACTACCATATGAATAAGATTGAATGCACTAAGACCGAATTGTTGAACATGTTGGTAACTGCTGAAGGGGCCTTGAAAGGTTCAAGGGGCTCTGTTCTGGCTACTGAGCTGACTTCTGGTTCCAAAAGAAAGTCTACTTGGAAGAAAAAGAAGCCTATAAAGAAGCAGAAGAAAGATAAGAAGCCTAAGAAGGAAGTTCATAAGAAAAAGGCTAGTGACAAGGAAAAATATTTCCACTGCAATGTCGACGGCCACTGGAAAAGGAACTACCCTTCATACCTCGAGAGCCTAAAGAACAAAAAGGACACACCTTCTGAAGGTATGTTAGACTTGCTCGTAATTGAAACTAACCTTACGGTTTCTTCTACTTCTAGTTGGGTTATAGATTCTGGTTCTAGTGCTCATTTGTGCACTACTATGCAGGGTCTAAAGGAAACTAGGAGGCTGGCGGAAGGTGTCGTAACCCTTCGGGTTGGCAACGGGGCAAGAGTTGCTACTGTAGCTGGGGGCACCTATCCTCTGCGATTACCGTCTGGATTTAATTTATTGCTTTGAGACTATTATTATGTCTCTGCTGCTAGCAGAAATTTGATTTCTGTTTCATGTTTAGCACAGGATGGTCATGTTTTGACCTTTGACAAAGACTGCTGTTCTATTTATTTCAGAAATAAATTAGTTGCACATGGTTTCATGATTGACAGTCTCTATCACTTGCATGTTGATGTGTCAGTGAATGTGTCTGAGCAAGTAGTGAGTGCCATACGATCTAAAAGATCTAGAGATGAGATAAATCAGAAGTATTTGTGGCACCTCAGGCTTGGCCATATTGGAGAGGATAGAATGAACAAAATAGAGAAAGATGGACTTCTCGGCCCATTGACTTCCGAGTCATATCCAGTTTGTGAGTCCTGTCTTCAGAAAAAAATGGCTAGATTATCTTTTGTAGGACATGAAGAGAGGACCACTGAAATACTTACCATGGTACACACTGATATGTGTGGCCCATTTGATGTGTCAGCCAGGGGTCGTTATTCGTACTTCATTACCTTTACTGATGACTATTTACGATATGGGTATGTGTATCTTATGAGATACAAATCTGAGTCTTTTGAAAAGTTCAAAGAATTCAGAAATGAAGTAGAAAAACAGACCGGAAAAATCCTTAAGGTTCTTCGATCAGATCGAGGAGGAGAATACCTTAGTGGAAAATTTCGGGACTATCTCAAGGAGAGTGGCATAGTCTCACAATGGACGCCTCTGGGTACACCTCAACTCAATGGGGTGTCAGAAAGGAGGAATCGGACTCTATTGGATATGGTCTGATCCATGATGAGCTTCACTGATTTACCTATGTTTCTTTAGGAAGATGCCTTATTATCCGCAATTTACTTATTGAATAGAGTTCCCTCTAAATTCGTTCCTACCATACCGTATGAGATATGGCATGATAAGAAGCCGAGTCTTGGTCATCTCAAGATTTGGGGATGTCCTGCCCACGTCAAGCGACAACAGGCGGACAAGTTAGAGCCTAGGACCATAAGTGCTCGTTTCATAGAATATCTTAAAGAGTCATTAGGATACAATTTTTACGTCTCAGAGGATCACAATGTGTTTGTGAGCCGACATGCCGTCTTCTTGGAAAAACAGTTTATTCTTGATAGAGGCAGTGGGAGAAAAATTGAGCTTGAAGAGAGAGTCTCTAAAAAGCAACGAGTAATAGATCCTATAGAACCTATTCATATAGAGCCAGTACATATAGTACCTCCTCCACCTCGTAGATTTAGTAGGATCTCCTATCCTCCCGATAGATACTTATGTATACTAGTAGAGGACACCGAGGAAATGTTCCTCATGGAAGATAGGAAACATATACAGGATCCCAATACCTACAACGAGGCGATATCAGATATCGATTCCGGGAAATGGTTGGAAGCCATGAAGTTAGAGATAGACTCTATGTATTCCAACCAAGTCTGGACCTTAGTAGATCCATCAGAGAGTATAGTACCTATTGGATGCAAATGGATCTACAAAAGGAAGATAGGTTCGGATGGAAAGGTAAAGACCTATAAGGCAAGGCTAGTGACGAAAGGGTATAGTCAGCGCGAAGGCATTGACTATCTGGAGACCTTTTCACTAGTAGCCATGCTGAAATCCATTCGAACATTGCTTGCCATTGCAGCATTTCATGATTATGAAATATAGCAAATGGATGTGAAAACTGCTTTCCTGAATGGATATCTTGATGAAGATATCTATATGGAGCAGCCTTTGGGTTTCACTTTCAGTGATGGAGATCACAAGGTCTGCAAGCTGCAAAGGTCCATCTATGGACTAAAGCAAGCATCTCGAAGTTAGAACACTCGTTTCAATGATGCGATCAAATCGTTTGATTTCATCAAGAGCGAAGAGGAACCGTGTGTTTACAAAAAGGTTAGTGGGAGTGCAGTCGTGTTCCTCGTACTGTACGTGGATGACATCCTTTTGATTGGAAATGATGTTCCCATGCTAACCTCGGTCAAGGTCTGGTTGTCAAAAGAGTTCTCCATGAAAGACTTTGGGGAAGCATCCTACATTTTGGGGATTAAGGTATATAGAGATAGATCTAAGAGGTTGCTTGGCCTATCACAGAAGATGTACATAGAGAAGGTACTGAAGAGGTTCAGTATGGAAAACTCCAAGAGGGGTCTATTATCCCTAAGGCATGGGATTCATCTCTCCAAGAAGATGTGCCCCAACACATCTGAAGAGATACAATGCATGAGCAAGATCCCTTATGCTTCGGCAATAGGGAGCCTCATGTATGCCATGCTATGTACATGAACTGATATAGCCCTTGCTGTGAGTGTCACTAGCAGATATCAGTCGAATCCAGGTGAAGAGCACTGGACTGCTGTGAAGAACATTCTTAAGTACTTAAGAAGAACTAAAGATTTGTTCTTAGTTTTTGGAGGATCATCAGAGTTAAAGGTAGAAGGATACACAGATTCAGACTTCATGACTGATATTGATGATAGAAAGTCTACATCTGGATATGTGTTCTTGTGCAATGGTGGTACGGTAAATTGGAAGAGTTCCAAACAACCGATCATTGCTGATTCTACCATGGAAGCTGAGTATATCGCCGCCTCTGAAGCTGTAAAGGAAGCCTTCTGGTTCAAGAAATTCATTGCAGAGCTAGATGTAATGCCATCAGATGCCATCACACTCTACTGCGATAATAATGGCGCCATAGCTCTTGCTAAAAAGCCTAGGTCTCATCAGAAGTCCAAGCACATAGAGCAGTGCTTTCACCTCATACGCGACTACCTCGAAAAGAAATATGTCGAGTTGCAGAGAGTAGACTCCGCGGATAACATGGCGGATCCGCTCACTAAGCAGTTAAATCAGCAGAAGACTAAAGCCCACCTCGAGAAGATGGAACTTAGATATATGTCTGATTGGCTTTAGTGCAAGTGGGAGATTGTTAGATGTATGCCCTATAAGCCAATCTGGCGGATAGATTATTAATTCTCGGACATAAATTTGTACTTGACTTTATTATTATTGAATAATAAATGGGCATATTTTTATTCATATTATTTATGTGTCTATGAATCGTCCAAGAAATTAATAAGATGATGATACATATTCTCAAGAGTTGAGAATTTGAGCCATGTATCATTGGTGATTAATTTCTAAATGCTCCTGATCAATGGATCATCACGAGGACGGTGATCAATCCGATCAGTGCACAGATTGCTTTTCTTATGGATGGACGAGACTCGTGTCCACAGTGTAGGGACACTGAAGTGAGAGTGCAGGTGCTTGTTAGAGAACAAGGGTACTGAGCGTGACCAAGACAAGAAGTCACTTGGATGTCTATCCACTCATCAGTGACTTGCTTGATGTTGCAGTAGTGTGACTGGTCCTTTGACCTGCGGTGCTTCGGCTATTCACAGTAAGGTTATTGTAGTTTGACTGCACATATACATGGTCTCTAGTCATATGGGTCCTTGTTGTGTAGATTGGCTGCAGTAAGTTCACTGTAGGAGTAGGATATGCACTTACATGGAATCTATCGACCTTGATAGATGAGGAGTGATCCTATGTGATTTATTAGACTGAGTTCTAAGACCTTGGCCAGGGCAGAATATATAGTGGAAAAGAGTTTTCTACTCTCGAACTCAAGTCGAATAAATCTAGACATATGACAGACGATGGGGTTTGACGAGTTATCCATGACCTCCGGTCTGTAGGGATCCACGATAGAAGGACTGTATCATACGATAACTGCACCTAGAGGTTCATCATTCTATTCTGCTGGGTAGCCACTACATACTGCTAAGTGTCACTGGTGGATGGTGAGACTCACAGGGATCATCTCGATGGTCGATAATCCCTAGTGAGTTGAGTTGGAATTGTTTCAACCCATTGAAAGAAGTTTTCAATGATATTGTGATAGAGATCGCAATATATCTCACTACCAGTCAGAATAGAACCTATGGGATCACACACATTAGAGGTATTGACCGATCCGATGGTTGAATGTGATTAGGAATCACAAATAATCAATTAGATTGATAAATGGATAACCCGCTAAGAGTTAGTGGTTAGAAGAAGGAATAATTGCAATCGGATTGCAATTTAATTTAATTAATTAAATTTAATTAATTGGACTTGATCAGGATTCCTACTTGGAGTAGGATTCATGGAGTCCTAATTGGATTAGGATTTCAAATTAAATTAGAATCCTCTTTGGAATAGGATTTCTAAAGTCCTAATTGTCTTAGGGCTGAAATTTAATAAGTCCTAATTAGATTAGGATTATTTTAAGTCCTAATTAATTTTAAATTTAATCTAATTAATTTTATGACTCCTAATTGGATTAGGATTGAAGAGTTTAATAGAGTCATGGTTCAATTAAATCCTAATTAGATTCGGATTTGGAGGAAATTGAAATGGATGCATATAAATCCTATTTTGACTAGGATTGGACTCATGCAATAGACCCAAATTAAAAATACCCTTTAATTTATTTAAATGGCAGATTTAAATAGATTTGAGGGAGGGGCCCATGCCCCTCCCTTTGGGGTGTGCGTGGAGAAAGAAGGAGGGGCATACGCCCCTCCTAGCTATTCAAATAATGGGATAAGGATGAGTTCCTAAAAAATAGGAACTCATCTTTATCCATTAGTGCTTCAAAAAGAGGAGGGATTTCGGCCCCTCCTCTCATGCTTTCTCTAGGCATTTCGGCAGCACCCCTCCTCCCCTCATTCCTCCTTCCAGCCGCAAGAGGAAAGGGAGAAAAAGAAAGGGTGGGGTGGCCTTCTTCTTCCTCTTCCTTGGGTCCAGCGTAGGAGAAAAAGAAAAGGCTGCGAAGAGCCTTTGTTTCTTCTTCCTTGGCATTTCCTTCTTCTTCCTCCTCTCAAGCCAATCAAAGGTTGATTCAAAGGAGAGGACCTCAGCCATCTAAAGCCATCTCTGCAAGGGAGCTAGCACCCCGGGGAGATCCAAAGGCTTCGATCGACTCACTACCTCGTGTGGATACCCGTAGAGGCCGGACACGTGTGCGGCTTCCATCGAACCTTCTACAAATTCACGTAAATAAGATTTGCAGAGATCATCTACCCGCACAAGGTGAAGATCTAATTTTCTTAATGATTTTAAAATGGTTTAAAATAACTTAATTCTAATCTATCTACAAACGAAAGGTTTTAAAATACGTTCATGCGATGAACGGATCCCGCATATGTTTTTCCGCTGCAATCTGAAAATTATTTCGAAATTTTTATGGCATATGAGGGATGCTAACACCCTCTTCTCAGTTTATACTCTTTGCTTCATCTATTGTGCCATCCGAGTGCTCAAGCATCTAGGCTCTAGGGTGGTGCTAGAGCGAAATCCTTTCTCTCCAACTCCAGCATCCCCTGTGCCCCTCCATTTCTAGTGGGTATTCGCTTTTTTGGCTACTCAACCCTCCTCCTTGGCCTTCTTCTGTCTTCTGTGTCTCGTCCTTGACTTTTTCTTGATCTTTCTTTTCATCTTCTTTTTGGCACCATGAGCGGGGCTGAGGTCAGTGTCTGGAAGGAGAGTTAGTCATCTGACCGCTCTTCACGAGGTCAGCAATCGTCACCTCTAGGCGAGGTTGAGTCTGAGGTCTAGTTGGGCTTGGATTATGAGGCATCTATCCTCACCCAGGAGGAAATAGATCTCATCTGAGCTCAACATTTTATGCCCTTCAAGTTCACTTTTGAGCTCGCTGGTCCTGATGACCGAGTAATTAACCCACACCCTACGGGTAGGGATGAGACTTCCTCTCCATCCCTTCTTTGCACAATTGATGGGGTCTTACCGCCTCGTCCTGACCCAACTGGTGCTGAATTTCTAGCGGGTTGTAGTTGGTTTTCTTTTTCTTTATTTCTTCTGGAACATCTGAGCCTCGGTGTCCCTTTCTCGAGGGTACTTCACCCTAAAGAGGCATTCTCAAGATAGCAACTAGTAGTATTTCTCTCCTTGAAAGGACCACCAATTACTTTGAGGTTCTCCCTCTTCCATCCATGTATGGAAAGGGAGGATTTCTTCATCCACTCCGAGCAGCCATGGAGATTTGATATCGGTGGGAGGGCGCCTCGGAGAGATCGAAATCAACCCCCGAAGTTGTTTGATGATGATCAAACGGCGTTGGGCAGGCTCCTAGAATTTTGATCCGAGATTCCTGTCTGCAAGAGTTGTTGTCCAAGGAGGCTCTGATCAAGGCCCTTGGGTAAGCTTTTCCTGAATTTTTTCTATCTTTTTACCTCGTTGTCACAGGCAAACTTTGTATGTGGTTCTGCAGCTCTTGCCGCCATGAAGACTGATCTTGTGTTGATTCGTGAGAGAAGAAAGGTGAAGAAGAGGTTGGTCGCAACCACCGAGGGTGAGTCCTCTCAAAGGAAGAAGTTGAGGGGGAAATCTTCCTCGGCTCCTACCGCTAAAGCTGCCGCTGAGGCCACCATCAAGGTCGGCGTCAAGACCTCAATTCCTGGAGTTTTCCTTATGGTGCCCGAGGTCCCCATTGATGTGCTCGTACCTTGGGGGGATATTATAGAGCTCGACCCCAAGGTCGAGGTTATTCAGCAGGTCAGGTCGGCCTCTCCGAAGGGGGTCATTCTCGTCCAGCCCTACGCTACTGCTACGCCTATATGCCAACCCTCTCCCAAGGTTTGGCCCTTGGCTTGAAAAAATTTGGCTCCATCCGCTGCGGCCATGGAGGGCCCCTCAACCTTAGCCTGTGCCTCTAGGACCTATTTGTTGAGTTAGCCCTTGCGCGATGCGACAATCGCAGCGGAAATCATGTACGGGCATTGTTCATCTCATGAACTTGCCACGGATCATTGAATTCAAAAAATTTTCTGGATTCAATAATCCAGAAGATCTCTTTGAATCCATAAGGGAGAGGAGATTAAGATCAAAAACTTGATTACAAAACCAAAAACAAATATTAGAAGTAAAGATCTCATCTTCACCTTTGTGTGGGTAGAAGCTCACCGCAATCTGATGATCGTTGTATAGGTTCTCCTTGTAGCCGCACACATGTCTGGCCTCTACAAGTATCCACACGAGGATCTGAAAATCAGAGAATAGGATCTCACCGGGATGCTAGTGTTAGATATTTGCCCTAGAAGCCAATATGACTGACATATTATTAATTCTAGAACATAGTTTTGTACTTGACTTTATTATTATTAAATAATAAATGGGCATCTTTTTCATTCATATTGTTTAATATGTCTATAAATCGTCTAAGAAATTAGTAAGATGATGGTGCATATTCTCAAGAGTTGAGAAATTGAGCCATGTATCATTGGTGATTAATTTCTAAATGCTTCTGATCGATGGACCTAAGGATGACTTAAAAAAGGTGTCGTTGTCAAGATCTTAACCAACAAACAAATATTTTTTTTACTACTCTTACCATCCTCTACTCGATGAATAGTGGTTGTAGGAGGTCGATCCACAGGGAGACGATTGGAGCACACAAGTAAAGACTAGAAATTCCATTAGGATTTATAGAAATATTTATATTTTTTTTTTAAAAAAAAATAATTTCTTAAGGATATTTGATTCATCTCTAACCAACCAGAGCTAGTTTTCTATTTAAGAATAAACAAAGGAAAGAAAGAAAACTTTGTAATTGAAATATAATGCAGAGTAGCAGTCAAATAGCAAAAAAAATATTTAAATAAGATTTCTAGTACACATAAAATAAATTGCAGAAATTAAACTGAAACTTAGAACATAGATTGCATAAAAAGAAATTTATGGATTGCATAAAAGGACAAGTACAAAAATAAAGTGAAGATTGGAACTCTCCAAAGAAAATGAACTCTCTCTCTTTTTTTTCTCTCTCTAAAACAGAGCTCCCCTGTTCCCTTTTTCTCTTCTTTACTTTTTTTTCTTTTCTTTTCTCAAGAACAGAGCATCCTCTATTCTCCATTGAATGTCAGCTCCCCTCCCACTTCTTGGCAGCCGAGAGCCTCCCCCCTCTTATAGTTGCGGGGTGCTGATGATGCGCAATAACCATCTCGGCTGGCTGCGGGATCTTTGCTGGGAGGATTTTTGAAATGGGGAAAGAAGCGGACGGGCGCTTGTGGAGTGATTGAGTATTCCCTAATTGATTTTGATGAGCACAAAGCATTATGAGTATGTCTTATGTTGTTCTAATGAATTCAATCTAGTGTTTCAGGCAAATCTGTATAAATTTTTATTTAAATGCCTCGAGCTTTGATTCAAAGTATTTTGGCTAAGTATTGGACTCAATTTGAACCAAAGTCTACATCACAAGTCGACTCCGGAACTCTGCGAGTCGACTTCGGGATACTTAAATTTTCTGGCACAAGCTCGAGTCGACTCGAGGCATGCACGTTAATTCAAATCTAGAATAGTGGAGGAGTCGTCTCCAGTAAAGCACGAGTCGACTCCAGTAACAGATGAGTCAACTCTAAGTCACGTGAGTCGACTTCGATCCCAACGGATACATTGTCAGATTGTGCAGACGGATCAGAATGACTCCAAATCACTCTCTAACGGCTATTTTTCAAAGGAACTTAAATAGCTATAGTGAATAGTAGTAGATAACAAGAGAGTTATTCCATTTGAGCAAAAAAAGGTTTTCAACCACCAAGAGCTTCCAAAAGAGTGAATCCAAGCAAAAGAAGAAAGAAGTGCATTCAACTCAAACCCAATAGGCTTCCTTCGCATTTAAGGCTCTACCTACTGTTCTCCGTTCTTCGGCTCATTCAAGAGGAGACTCAGAAATCGAGAAGCCCCACTTCCTCATCTCAAATCTGTTTGAGGGCTTCTAACTCAACCTTGTTTATATTGTTTCACTTTTGCTTTTTTAGAAGCTTCTTCTTGTGAACTTTAAACTCTTATTTTGTATACTTGATTCAATCAGGTGATTGAATCAAGGGTTGTAAGGTTTGTTGGTGAGCCAAAGATAAAACCAACGGTGTAAGGTTGTGGTTGGTGAACCAGAGAAAACCAACTGAGTTTGATTGTAAATTCGGAAAAATAATCGAGTGGTTCTAGTCAGTGAGCCTGTCAAAACTGACCGAGTTCATTGTAATCTCGTGAAAATAACAAGTTAGGTTGTGAGCTTGCAAAATAACCAGTTGTAATCCTAGAGATTATAGTGAACTTCCAAGTACAGCTTGGGGAGTGGACGTAGGAGCAAGAGTTGGCTCCGAACCACTATAAACCTTTCTGTGTTTGTATTGGTTATTGTCTCTTTCTCTCTCTTCACTCATTACATCTAGTGATCTAACTAATTCACTTGCAATAGATTTAGTTAATCACTCACCTAAGTTTTAATTGATCAATATTTAATTAAAACTCGATTCACCCTTTCTCTTGGGTTGTCTCCTTGGGCAACAAGTGGTATCAGAGCAGGTGCTCTCATATCGATTGGTGTTCCAATCTTTAAAAAGAGTTAAAGGTTAAGATGACAACCCCTTTTAGATCTTCTCTTAGTGAGGGGCAATCCACCAATAGGTCTCCATTATTCAATGGAGCTAACTATATCTATTGGAAGGCTAGAATGAAGATATTTATTCAAGCCCAAGATTATGATGTTTGGAGCATTATAGTTAATGGACCATATATTCCTTCTATCTATGTTGATAACGTTGCTATACCCAAGCTTGAGAAAGATTGGGATGATAACGATAGAAGCAAGGCACAACTAAATGCCAAAGCAATGAATGTTCTTTATTGTGCCTTGGACTCTAATGAATTCAATAGGATCTCCACCTGTAATTCTGCCAAAGAAATATGGGATAGGCTTGAGGTTACCCACGAGGGTACAAATCAAGTCAAAGAATCTAAGATTAACATGCTAGTTCATAAGTATGAACTATTTAAGATGGAGTCTAACGAAACAATTACGTGCATGTTCACCAGGTTTACTGATATTATCAACGGTCTAAAAAGCCTTGGCAAAAGTTATACTAACAATGATCTTGTCAGAAAGATTCTTCGCTCTCTACCAAGATCATGGGAAGATAAGGTCACGGCAATCCAAGAAGCAAAAGACTTGAACATGATCGGTTCTTTCAATTTTGAAAATAAACCACGCAATAGCACGTATCCTGTAGGATAGTGATTACGGGTGTCGGTCCATAGGGATTGGAGACAAGTTATTTTTCTTTTAAAAGTAAATTAAGAAGAAGAGTTTGCTAACTTAATTATACTGAATTAATCTATGAGTACGAATTGAAATTTATCAAAGTAGATAGATCTAGGGTTTGGAATCCACCGCGTAGCATTGCATTAGGGACTGTGTTATTAATTTTTATCTTTTGGAGAGGCATGCAAATTGGCTACAAGCCTTTTAAAATAAAATCAAAAAGAGTTTTAGGAAGATCCATCTTCGGTATAGCATGAAGTGTCTACCTAAGTATGCTAATCTAGGGTGCAGCACACCTCATCTTCCTAGGCATGGATCATCTTAGACTACTTTAGCAAATATGAATAGTAAATGGCATGCTCAAGGTTTAAACATCATAAAATAAATTTTCATTGAGAATGAGAATTTAAACAAACTCCAAAAAAAAAAAAAAGAGTAAGAACTACAATGCCCTGATACATTACTAGGGCTTCATCCAGCCCTAGATTGGACGTCTAGCTGCGCATGGCTTCCGTACGACCTCCCATCTTCATATTAAAAACTTCAGCTCCCATTATTCCCAAAATAACCCAAAGTATTCTCTCTCCCCCCCTCCTTTTCTTTTCTTTTCTTTTCCCCTGAACAGAACGTCTCCCCTGTTCTTCAAACCATCCTTTCCGCCTCCCTCACCGATGGCCACCCTCCTCCTTTTATAGTTGTCCGGAGTGCTCGTTCGGGAAGGAAGAAGAGATCACGGCCGGCTGATTCTGGGGCGTGATGCCGGAAGGCAGATCGCGGATGAAGAGGATGAAGGGCCGCGGGATCAGCGGAATGGAGCTGGGGGGAATCTGGTCGCCGGCTGCACCGCAGGATGAGAGGAGATCTGGGAGATAGGTTGGTGCACGGAAGGCGGCCTGGTTCATCGCGTGATACGCTGGGAGCATGCGTAGCTTGTCTTGGACGCCCGGAACGGCAGCTGTGCGGAGGCGGGGATGCAGGCGGATGAAGAGGCGGAGGATCTGGTCGCCGGCTGCACCGCGTGGAGGATTGGAGCGTCGGCTGTGACGCGTCGCTGGAACGGGCAGGGGGCGCTCTGTGAGGCGGGATCACGGGAAGGATAGATAACGGGAGGAAGGACACAAACAGTGAAATAGTTTTAATAATTTTTTTATTTTATTATTATATTATTTCTCACTGTTCATATGAACAGTGTTTTTACGGGACACTATTCATATGAATAGTGAATAAGTGATTCTCCCCGGAATTATTTTTATTTATTTTATTATATTCATTATTTCCCCTTTTTTGTTTTAAATTTATAAATTTTATATGAAGGCCGGTAAGGAATTGGTTGGGAATTGACTTTGGGTTTGAGGTGGGTCATGATGGTTGACTTGCCCTTGAGCCCATTGTCATTTAAATTTAATTCTTGCTAAGCTGCTTCAGATCGAACTCGACCAGACAAGACTAAAAACAGAACCGTGACCTAATAAAAAGGGTTAATCAAACCTCTGCCCCATACAAAATTAATTATAACTTTCGATCGAATCAGGACCAAAACCCATTTAGTTATAACCTTAGCTTGACTACAATTCTATCAGGTTACCAAACTGGGTCAACACAATCTCCTCCTTATATGTTTTCCTGTAATTTTCATGAAAGATTGCAAACAAGAGAGAGACAAGTTCAGAGTCTGATTTAAGAAAAAAATTATTTGCTTTTTACCATATTTTAAATTTATTTCAATGATCATTCAATTTCATGGTAAAATACGTATTTATCAGTTTAAGAACATTGATAAGTCCTATGGAAAGATAACTAAATTATAGATTATCAAGCACTTATCACACCCCCAAACCTATGTTTTGCTAGTCCTCGAGCAAAATAAAATTAGAAAAGAAGAATTCTAACTCACTTTCGCAGGCATCGCGGTTACATTTACCATATGTAACAAGGCTTTAAACCCCTAGGTTATCCTAGTGGACGAGTTATAGTTTCGTGAGGATTTTCAGTGAAGATACCCACAAACTTAAATAAATCATTTATTATTATTGTTATTATAATTTTTTTTTTTTTAGATCGATTGATCTATGAAGTGAAAATCAAATTCCAAATGCATACTAGTAAAGAATTTCAAAAACTCTTTTTTTTAATTATTATTAAAATCTAATTTAAGATACATAAATGATAAGAGTTTCAAAGCACACACGGTTTTATTTACTAAGTCAGCCCAAATCCTAGGTCAAAATGCAATTCAAGTTAAGGTCATTAAGTTTCCGTTGGAAAGTTGTTAGACTTATTTATACTGGAGTGCTCAGTGAAATCTGGATCGTACACAAGCTAAGGGTTCGGATCTCCAAAATATTGCTAATACTAGTAGTTTCCAAGGATTGGTCGAAAGGACCTACTCACTGATTCAAAATCATCTTATCTGCAGGATTTCGAGAGTTGTGGATGTTTACTTTAGTACCTCACGGGCTTTATCTGTAATATTTCAGTTTACTCGAATTTCTACAACGACGGCTTTCACACTATTATCTTTTACAAGGTCAATACAAAGTTTTTTTTTTAATAAAAGATGTATAAATTGTGCACTTTTACTCTTGTGGTGATTTCTCCGTGTAACGAGCAATCAGTCGACTACTCTCACACCAGTTGGCACAAGGTGTCGGGCATTAAGACTCCCCTACGAACTTATGCTCAGAGTCCTCATCACAAGCCCACCTGACCTTTGATAATAGATAGCCCTTTTCGATGTTCCTGACTAAATCCTTTTTATTGATATTTTTTTTTGAATTAGATAATTATGATTCATCAGGGTCTAAGGTTGCTACTATAGTATCAACATATTGTCGAGCCTAGACCTTAGAAGGGTCGGCCAGTGTGTAGTGAAATTTCAAAGTATTAATTAGCTTACAACTCCCTAAGAGAGACTTAATAAAAAAAACTTAAATTTATATTACTTCCGACTAGTCATTGGGCTTTTCAGATTTTATATACCTTGTGTATTTATCATTCTCGCATTCATGTATAGAAATTAGGTAATATATATATATATTTAAATTTTTTTTAAATTGTAAAAATGAACACAATTTTTTTTAAAAGATATTTTTATATTTTTATATTTTTATTTCTTTTGATAAACCTGACATTATGGAGTGAAAACGAATGCAAGAGATGCAAACAAAACAAAAAATAAAAAAAATACTTAAAAATATCCCCAAACCTAAACCTAACATTATCCTCAATGTTAAAAAAAATCTAAGAGAATTGGGTTGCCTCCCAACAAGCGCTAAGTTTATTGTCTTCAGCCAGACACAGTGCATCCTTAATTATTTTGATAAATAGGGTTCGTCAAATTAAGGGATTCAATCAATTGCCCATCGGTAACACAGTCCACATAAGGTTTTAACCTTTGGCCATTGACTTTTAAAACATGTTCACCATTGAGGTGTTGGATCTCTACTGCACCATAAGGAAAGACCTTTTTTACTATGAATGGTCCATCCCACCTAGAGCGAAGTTTACCCGGGAAGAGTCGCAACTTTGAATTGAATAGCCAAACCTTTTGACCAGATTCGAAGGACTTATGGTTAATATTTTTAACATGAAAAGCCTTAGTCCTTTCTTTATAAATTTTAGCATTTTCATAAGCCTCATTGCGCAATTCTTCAAGTTCACTTAGTTGGAGTTTTCGGTGAGGACCAGCTACTGCCATGTCTAAGTTAAACTTTTTGATAGCCCAGAAAGCTCTATGTTCAAGTTCTACCGGTAAGTGACAAGC
This sequence comes from Phoenix dactylifera, assembly GCF_051530095.1. Taxonomy (NCBI): domain Eukaryota; kingdom Viridiplantae; phylum Streptophyta; class Magnoliopsida; order Arecales; family Arecaceae; genus Phoenix; species Phoenix dactylifera. The sequence continues at coordinate 13,867,849 of NC_143193.1, forward strand.
TTTTCCAAAAACTAATCGGTAGGGAGACATGCCAATAGGAGTTTTGTAGGCAGTACGATAGGCCCAGAGTGCATCATTTATCCTTTAAGACCAATCTTTTCTATCGGGACGTACCATTTTTTCTAAGATGTGTTTTAACTCCCTATTGGATACCTCGACTTGTCCACTCGTTTGGGGATGGTATGGGGTAGCAACTTTGTGGGTGATGTTATATTTGCGAGCCAAAGCCTCGAAAGACCGGTTGCAAAAATGAGATCCCCCATCACTGATGATGGCTCGGGGTGTGCCAAAACGACAAAAGATGTTTTCATGTAAAAATTTAATCACAACCTTGTGGTCATTAGTTTTAGTGGCGACAGCTTCTACCCATTTTGAAACATAATCAACCCCTACAAGAATATATTTGAAACCAAAGGATGGTGGGAAAGGGCCCATAAAGTCAATACCCCATACATCAAAGATTTCTACAATTAAAATAGGATTGAGAGGCATCATATCTCTACGGGAGATGGTACCCATCCGTTGGCACCGTTCACAAGTTTGGGAAAAGTTATGAGCATCTTTGAAAAGTGTGGGCCAATAAAATTCACTCTGTAAAACTTCTGCTGCAGTTTTTCTACCCCCAAAATGTCCCCCACAAGCTTGTGAATGGCAGAATGAAAGAATACTTTGAAATTCGCATTCGGGGACACATCGACGGATTACTTGATCGGGACAATACTTGAATAGATCGGGATCATCCCAATAATAGAACTTTACTTGTGAAAAGAATCGGTTCTTGTCTTGAGTTGACCAATCATCAGGAATTCGTCCTATGGCAAGGTAATTTACTATGTTTGCAAACCATGGCGCTTTCATTCCTTGTACCCCAAATAATTGTTCATCTGGAAAAGCATCATGTAAGGGTGAGGTATTCTTAGAGGGCTCAAGAAGAATCCTAGATAAGTGGTCTGCTACGACATTTGCAGTTCCTTTCTTGTCACGAATTTCTAGATCAAATTCTTCTAGTAAAAGAATCCATCGAATCAGACGGGGTTTGGTGTCCTTCTTTGCAAGAAGGTGTCGAAGGGCAGCATGATCAGTGAATAAGGTAACCTTGGATCCTAATAGGTAAGATCGAAACATGTCTAGCGCGAATACTACAGCTAGCAATTCTTTCTCAGTGGTGGTGTAGTTCAATTGTGCATCTGAGAGTGCTTTACTAGCGTAGTAGATGACATGAGATACCTTATCTAGTCGTTGCCCTAAAACTGCCCCAATAGCATAGTCGGATGCGTCACACATCAGTTCAAATGGAAGGGTCCAATTAGGGGGCCGTATGATAGGTGCAGTGGTTAATTTCAAGCGAAGATTTTTAAATGCCTCCTCGCATGCTTTATCAAAGACAAAGGGAGTGTCCTTAGCAAGAAGATTGCACAAGGGTTTGGAAATCTTGCTGAAATCCTGAATGAAGCGACGGTAGAAACCAGCATGGCCAAGGAATGATCGGATTTGTTTCACAGTTTTGGGTGGAGGGAGATTGGAAATAAGATCGACTTTAGCTTTATCTACTTCAATGCCCCTCTTGGACACGACGTGTCCTAAAACTATGCCTTCTTGAACCATGAAATGGCTCTTTTCCCAACTTAATACTTGGTTGGTCTCCTTACATCTTTTCAAAACTAAGGTCAAATTGTCCAGACAATCGTCAAAAGATAGGCCAAAAACTGAGAAATCATCAATGAACACTTCTAGAAAGTTTTCCACCATATCTGAAAAAATGGCCATCATGCATCGTTGAAAAGTTGCGGATGCATTGCATAGTCCAAAAGGCATCCTCCTATATGCAAATATCCCAAATGGGCAAGTAAAGGTGGTTTTCTCTTGATCGTCCGGGTAAACAAGTACTTGATTATATCCAGAATAACCATCTAAGAAGCAGTAGAAACCTTGACCAGCCAACCGTTCCAAAATTTGATCTATGAAAGGTAGAGGGAAATGGTCCTTCCTAGTCATTGAATTAAGTTTTCTGTAGTCAATGCACACACGCCAACCCGTGGTTGTGCGTGTTTGTATCAATTCTCCTTCCGTATTTTCAACCACAGTCATACCTGATTTCTTGGGTACTACTTGTGTCGGACTCACCCACTTATTATCAGAAATTGGATAAATGATTCCGGCATCTAATAACTTCACCACTTCTTTCTTGACTACCTCCTTCATGTTAGGATTGAGTCTTCTTTGCATTTCTCGGGTGGGCTTTGCATCATCTTCGAGATGAATTCGATGCATACAAACAGAGGGGTCAACCCCTTTCAAATCGGCTACAGACCATCCTATGGCATGTTTATTCTCTTCTAGCACCCTTAAAAGTTTACCCTCCTGTTCAGTAGATAAGTTGGCTGCGATGATTGTAGGGAGGGTATCTTCTGGTCCTAGAAAGGCATACTTAAGAGTTGTCGGAAGTGGCTTTAACTCAAGTTTAGGTGGAGAATCAATGGAAGGACAAAGTGGTGCGCTAGCAATGGGGGGAAGAGGTTCAGGTCGGATCTTCCAAGGAAGGGAACTCATGGGAGATTGATTGTCGAGTAAGATATTGACTTTTTCTATGCCTTGTCTATGTCAAAGTTGTCAATGCCAAAATGGGCCAAGCATGCCTCTAGGGGGTCATCTGCTAAGATATAGGAAAGGGCTTTCTCTACAAGATCATCCATTTCATCAATTAGGCAACACTCGTCTTTCCTCACATGTTGGTCAGCGGCATGAAATACATTTAACTTAATTTTCATGTTCCCAAATGATATATTCATTGCCCCAGTTCTACAGTTGATACATGCATTGGCTGTCGTTAAAAAGGGAGGACCAAGAATCACAAGGATTTGTTTTTTTAGGTTGGGCATATGTTCCATGTCAAGGATGATAAAATCTACTGAAAAATAGAATTTGTCTACCTTGATAAGAACATCTTCAATCATCCCCCTTGGCATCTTCACCGATCTATCAGCCAATTGTAAAGATACCGAGGTAGGTTTCAATTCACCCAACCCAAATTTTTCATAGACTGAAGAGGGTAGAAGATTCACACTTGCCCCTAGATCTAAAAGTGCTCGATCAATGGAGTTATCTCCTATGACCCAGGAAATAGTGGGAGTGCCAGGATCTTTGAATTTTGGAGGGGTGTTGTGTTGGAGAATAGAACTTACCTGCTCAGTTAGGAGGACCTTTTTAGGCACATGTATTCTAGATTTTCGCTTTTGGGTGCAAAGGTCTTTGAGAAATTTGGCATAGGAGGGAACTTGTTTGATGGCATCAAGGAGTGGAAGGTTGATTTTAACTTGTTTGAAAACCTCCATCATCTCTTCTAGTGAAGTTCCCTTCTTGCCAAAGGGAGAGGGTGCATTAAGTGCTTCAGGGAATGGAGCCTTTGGAATGTGGGTTGTGGCAGATGGTGGACTAGCTGAAGAAGATTTTGGATTTTCATGTGCTACATTCCTCTCCTCTTCTTCACCTTCTTTATTGTTACCCTCCCCAACCTTATTATCTGTTGACCCCCTAATGGATTTTGATGAATACAAAACACTAGAGTATAATTCCCTTTATCTTAACAATTTAATTGAGGATTTCATGTGCTTAATTAAGAATATTGTTAAGAAATGTCTAGGCAAGTTCCCATATTTTTCAAGGATTTATTGAAGAATTTTTGAGATGAAGAAAACAGATCAGGGACAGCCGAGACGTCTCCGGGTTGTCTCAGAGACGTCTCTGGCACGAACAGGCAGAATTGGCACGTCTGGAGACGTCCCCGACACCTGGCGAGGCGTCTCGCAGGTCGGAGTCGACTCCCGACACTGCGGAGTCGACTCTCTCAGAGGCGGCAGAAAGGCCGATTTCAAGGGATGCGCGCGAGTCGTCTCCAAAGGACGCGGAGTCGTCCCCACAAGTAAAAAGCAGACTTCCGGAGTCGTCCCCGAGGTAGCGGAGTCGACTCTCTCAGGGTATTCCAGAGGATATATTTTTCGTTGACAGAACTGCCGAGACGTCCCCGAAGTAGCGGAGTCGACTCTCTCAGAGAATTCCAGAAGACTTGTTTTTCGGAGATAAATCAGCGGAGTCGTCCCCAAGGCAGCGGAGTCGTCCCCATGCAAAAAGCATAAACATCCCGAGACATCCCCGTAAAGTGCCGAGGCGACTCTCTCAGAAAAAGAGAAAAACAAGGATTCAAACTGTTCATCCTCAGAGTCGTCCCCGTAAAGCACCGAGTCGACTCCCAACATCGCCAAAAGTAATTTCATACAGCCGAGACGTCTCGCGTTGAAGCGGAGACGTCTCCGGAGCGCCTGGGACGCGACTGACACACTTTTACAGGTTTGTTTGAATTTCAAACTTCCATATCTTTGTGTCTAACGGATTTATTTGCTTTTTGGGCTATAAAAGGGAGCTCTTAAGTGCCTTCCAACAACTTCGCACCAACCCAACACAAGATCATTCAAAAGAGAAGAAAGAAAAAGAGCTTTAAGGGAGTTAGAGCTTTCAAGAGAAGAAATCAAGTGCATCCAAGCTTTTCCATCTGATTTCGTGCTCAACTACTCTCTCCCACTCGGCATTCAAAGCTCACATTCAAGCCAACGCGATCCACATCGGAAGAACCACCATTTCCCACGCTTCCAACGGCTCAAAGGGTTCTTCCGGGTTTTATTATTTCTCATTGTTATATTTGCTTCTTAAGAGCTTTCAAATCTTTTGTAAAACATTGATTATTGTGCTTGTTCCGGTCAAGGGACTTGGAACAAGGGATAGGCGTCCCAAGCCTAGGTTAAATTGGGGGTTGTAGGGTTCGTTGTTAGCCCGGTATAAAACAATGAGTTGGGTAGTGCACTCGCAAAACTACCGGACTGTAATCGCGGATTATAGTAAAATTCCCAAAGGTATTTGGGGAGTGGATGTAGGAGCAGTGGAAGCTCCGAACCACTATAAATCATTGTGTTTGCGATTGACTGTGCGTATAGCTTTAACTTTACTTTAGCACATACACTTGTGTGTGTTTGTTTTAATTAGTAAAAAAAAGTTTTAAAACACCCAATTCACCCCCCTCCTGGGTGACCATCTCTGGGCAACAAGTGGTATCAGAGCAGGTGCTCTGTGTATTTCTTGAAGACCTAACCATCTTAGCCAAAGATCTAGATGGCAACACCCTTCAATAATATTCCTGCTGAGGGGCAGGCAACCAATAGACCTCCACTCTTCAATGGGACAAATTATACCTATTGGAAGACTAGAATGAGGATTTTTATTCAAGCACAAGATTATGCCTTGTGGAGGGTTATAATCAAGGGACCACATGAACCATCTCACATGGTTAATGGCATTCAAGTTCCCAAACCTGAGGAGGATTGGGATGAGAATGATAATAGGATGGTTCAACTCAACGCTAGAGCCATGAACTCATTATTCTGTGCTCTAGATGTGAATGAGTTCAATAGAGTTTCCACCTGTAATTCCGCCAAGGAAATATGGGATAGGCTTGAAGTTACCCACGAGGGTACAAATCAAGTCAAAGAGTCTAAAGTGAACATTCTAGTTCACAAATATGAGTTATTTAAGATGGAACCCAATGAAACCATTTCATGCATGTTCACACGCTTCACGGACATAATAAATGGTCTAAAGAATTTAGGTAAATCTTACACTAACCCAGAACTTGTGAGTAAAATTCTCAGGTCTTTGCCAAAAGCATGGGAAGCGAAGGTCACGGCGATCGTAGAAGCCAAAGACCTCAACACATTGGGGCTTGAACAACTATTGGGCTCATTGATGACGCATGAGCTCACAATGAAGCAACATGAAGAAGATTTGCCAAAGAAGAAGACAATCGCACTCAAGGCTACTTCGAGTGTGTGTGAAGAAGAAAGTAGTGGGAGTGAAGAAGAAAGCGAAGATGAGGATTTGGGTTTAATAGTAAGGAAGTTTAAGAAATTCATGAGAAGAAAGAAACCCTTCCCAAGAAAGAAGTTTGGAGGGAGAAATGATTGGGAAAAGGAAAAAGAAAAGGAAAGAGACCCAATCATATGTTATGATTGCAAGAGACCGGGACACATCCGTTCCGAATGCCCTCAACAAAAGAAGCACTTTGGAAAGAAGAAGAAGAAGGCGTTGAAAGCAACGTGGGATGATAGTGACACATCCTCCTCCGAGGAAGAGAAGGAGGAGACCGCCAACTTGTGCTTCATGGCATTCGAAGACGATGAGGTATGTCAAAGCTCAACTAAAAATTTTACATTAGAAGAATTATATGAAGTTTTTCAAGAACTCATGAGTGATTGTAGTATGCTAGGAGCAAAGAATAAAGAATTAAAGGCCTCCAATCAAAAACTAAAGGATGATATTAAAAACCTATTGATTGAGAAGGAGAGCGTTAAAAATGTTAACACCATTGACCTAGAAAATAAAAATTCAAAACTTAGCATTGAAAATGAAACGGCAAAAACACTAATTAAGGAATTAAATCTAAAAGTTAAATCCCTACTGAATAGTAATACCTCACTTGCGCAAAATGTTGAATCCCTTAAAAATGATAAGGAAGAATTGGCTAAAGAAAATTTTATTCTTAAAAATGAGGTACATAAGTACAAACCAATTGTGGAGAAATTTACACAAAGCTCTGAAAAATTAAATCTTATTCTATCCAATCAAAGAGCTGTTTTTAATAAAGCCGGATTAGGATATAAAACTAGCAAACAACAAAAGTATCTAAAGAATTTATTTGTGAAAGCAAAAGATGTCAAAACTGAAAAACCTACATGCTTTCATTGTGGAAAAAGTGGACATAAAGTCTATTCTTGCATTCAAAAAAAGATTCAAACTAACAAGAATACATTTGTAAAGGGTAAAAACACAACTAAAGTATGGGTGCATAAGGGAACCAACTACACTAACCAAGAAGGACCCAAGAAAACTTGGGTACCTAAGAGCTTCACATGATTATTTTGCAGGTATGCCTTGCAGCCGGAAGTAAAAAGAGAATGTGATATCTTGATAGCGGTTGCTCAAGGCATATGACCGGTGACAAGAGCCTTTTGGTCACCTTGAAATTGAAAGAAGGAGGAGTAGTCACATTTGGAGACAATGCTAAAGGACAAATCATTGGCGTTGGTAAAATCTCCATATCACCCTCCTCATTTATTGACAATGTATTGTTAGTTAATGGATTAAAACATAACTTGTTAAGTATAAGTCAATTTTGTGACAAGGGCTTTAAAGTATCTTTTGAATCTTCACTATGCATAATTAGTAGTCCAGTTGACAATGAAATCATACTTACGGGACATAGGCATGAAAATGTTTACATGGTAGATCTTGATGATCTCACCATGAAGGATGGCCAATGTCTTGTAGCCATGGATGCCAAAGTCAATGAGACTAGCTGGTTATGGCATCGTAGATTAGGGCATGCTAGCATGGATTTAATCTCTAAATTGATTACAAAAGATCTAGTCAAAGGACTACCAAAAATAGACTTTGAAAAGAACAAAATTTGTGCTGCATGTCAATTAGGGAAACAAACGAGAAGCTCTTTCAAGTCTAAGAACATAGTCTCAACATCAAAACCCCTAGAACTAATTCACATGGATTTGTTTGGACCCACTAGAACTGCTAGTCTAGGGGGTAAGAAATTTGGTCTTGTAATTGTTGATGATTTTTCACGTTTTACATGGATTTCATTTCTTGCACACAAAGATGAGTCCTTTTCCGCTTTTATCAAGTTTCATAATAGGGTTTCGAATGAACTCAATCTTAAACTAAAAGCAATTAGGAGTGATCATGGTATCGAGTTTGAAAATCAGTATTTTAAAAAATTTTGTGAAGAAAATGGTATCAATCATAATTTCTCGGCACCTAGGACACCCCAACAAAATGGGGTGGTAGAAAGGAAGAATCGCACACTAGCAGATATGGCTCGTACCATGTTGTGCGAATCGGATCTACCAAAGTACTTTTGGGCTGAAGCAATAAATACTTCATGTCATATTCTAAACCGTGCTTTAGTTAGATCCATCTTAAAGAAAACACCTTATGAGTTGATGAAAAGTAAGAAACCAAATATAAGCTATTTTCATGTTTTCGGTTGTCGCTGCTTTATTTTAAACAATGGAAAGAACAATCTAAGTAAATTTAGTGCTAAATCAGATGAGGGGATCTTCTTAGGTTATTCCTCATCTAGTAGAGCATACAGGGTCTTCAACAAGAGAACTCTCGTTGTTGAAGAATCCATTCATGTTGTTTTTGATGAAGCTAATGGAGATTCTTCTAGAAAAGAAGAAGATGGTGATGCAGGTATACTTGAAGACAGAATGAAGAAATTCTCCATACAAGACAAACAACATGAGGATGAGATCAAAGAAGATTCAATTCAGCAAGATGAAGAAGATCAACCTCCAACAAGAAATCAAGATCTTCCTAAGGAATGGAGGTATGCACATGGTCATCCAAGAGATCTAATCCTTGGTGATCCTTCACAAGGGATAAGTGATAAGTGCTGATTAATCTATAATTTAATATTCTTTTTCCAGCACTTATCAATGATCTTAAATGGATAACTACTTGTTTTACCAAGAAATTGAATAAACAATGAAATAAATTTAAATTATGGTAAGAGGTAAATAATACTTTTCTTAAAATAGACTCTGAATTTGTTTCTCTTCTGGTTGAGATCTTTCATAAAAACATTCAAGGAGGAGATTGTGTTGACCTAAGGTTCAGCACTAAGAGGCTGAACTTTAGGCGCCTAATCCTCCTCTACTTGGTTCTGATTTGTATTAGTCAGTCTTCGCCTGCTGAATAGGATCCAATCCTTGGCTGCTGCTTGGTTGGGTTCGAACACAAGTCACACAGGGTACTACAGAAATTCAGGCGCCCCAAATTGAGCATCACGGCCGAAATATGCTCCTCCCTCCCGTTCCAGCCACGAGTTCCACGCGACGGATCCACGTTTTCAACATCTTCCATGAACTCCTTCGTGATTCACCCATCCAGGCGTCTGCCCTTCCCTTCCGCCCGTGATCCAGTCCTTTCCGTCCGACTGCAAGCGTGATCCCGACGTCCCAACCGCATCCAGCGCCTCCGTTTTCATCCGGATCCAATCCCAGCAGCCATAGCCAGATTCTCCGCACGTTCCCCTTTCTCCCGTGATGCATCCAGCCAGGCATTTTCCGCATTCAAGCACCTGTGGCATCGTCGTCGTCCCCGGGTGTTCCGCCTGCGACCGTTCCTCCGTCGATCCCGCAGCCAGACATCTTCCACATCAGCCCGTTCCAGCAGCATCCAACGACCACACCAGCCACCAGCATCTGCAAATCTCGTCCCGGAATCACAGCATCCGCACCATGATCTTCAGCCCCTCTCCCGTCATCCCAGCAGCAACCGCATCCGCGTGCCAATCTTCCGCCCGAAATCCAGCCACGGATTGACGCCCTCCGCCCTCTCCAAGCTTGCTGGGGACCTATAAAAGGAGGCCATCGTTCGGTGGCAAAAGGAGAGAGCTGGGGGGGGAGAAAAGAAACAGAGGATACTCTGTTTCGGTGAAGAAGAAAAGAGGCCACCAGCCGAGAGAAAGAAATAAAAAAAAAAAAAGAAGAGAGAGAGGGAAAGAGAATATTTGTGATATTTTGGGAAGAATGAGAGGTGCTCAATTTCATTTGAAGATGGGAGGTCGTCCGGAAGCCATGTTCGGCTAAACATCTAGTCTAGGGCTGGATGAAGCCCTAGCAATGTATCAGGGCATTGTGGTTCTTATTTTTTTTAATTATTTTGGAGCTTGTTTAAATTCTTATTTCCAATGAAATATTTCTTCATGATATTTAAATTTGAGCATGCTAGTTACTAATCATGTTTGCTAAAGTAGTCTAAGATGATCCATGCCTAGGAAGATGAAGTGTGCTGCATCCTAGATTAGCATACTTAGGTAGACACTTCATGCTACACCGAAGATGGATCTTCCTAACACTCTTTATGCTTTTATTTTAAAAGGCTTGTAGCCAAAATTGCATGCTTCTCCAAAAAATAAAAATTAAGAACACAATTCTTGATGCAATGCTATGTGGTGGATTCCAAACCCTAGATCTATTTACTTTGATAAAATTTCAATTCGTACTCATAGATTAATTTAGTTAAATCAAGTTAGCAAATCCTTCTTCTTGATTTATTTTTAAAAGAAAAATAACTTATTCTCCAATCCCTGTGGACCGACACCCGTAACCACTATCCTACAGGATACGTGCTATTGCGTGGTTTATTTTTGAAATTGAAAAGAACCGATCAATTTTTGGCGCCGTTGCCGGGGATTGCTAGCATAGTTATTTTTCTTATTAAAAAAAATTTATTTAAAAATTAAAAAAATTTCTTAAAAAAATTTCTATTATTGTTACTTTTCTTATCTTCTTTTTCTCCCTTACTAATTTTTATTTATTTATTTTTTTATATATATTATTTGATCAGGAATCGAGGAAAAAAATCTGGGATGATCAAAAGGAGAACTGCTGGAAAAGCAATGCTGTAGAGGTTTGCCTTAAAAAAAAAATTAAATTGCTGGGGAAATTCCCTTTGGTAACCTCTAAACTTTTCTTATTTAAATTAATTATTGGTTTGAAATTTTGTGGTGATTGTTTGATTTTAATTATAGCAAAATTGTGAATGCATGCTTGATACACATACACAAACCAATTTGCACATAGTAAGGGCAATCACCCCAACAAGATAAGAGCCGGATTTCATCACCGGACTCTTGCCCAACTTAGGTGAACTCAATCTCACATAGTATCATCTTTAATTAAAATCAATTAGACGTTGGCCCCTAGGGACATTCGAGCTCAATAGGACGAAGATCACTGAAAGTTGCACCAATTTCGCTCTGTGGCTTAGTTGATGTCTAGGCAAGCTTTGTCCCTATAAGGGAGACAGTTCATCTGTTCGAGGCAAGTGGGTTTTAAGTGGGACCTTTGCGAACGCATCGTGACCCCTCCACTTACCTGGGAGCTTACCTGGTCAACTTGGTTCATTAGACCGGATTGGAGGCTTAGGTGTCCTCTTCAAACCAGTTAGGAGCTGTCTAGTGATTTTAGGACAAAGACTAGGATTGATATGCTTTTCTCTTTTATTGCATGCTTGATTGATCGAGTACTAGTGTATGCACGGTAGTCGTTCTAGCGTACAAAACCTATTACCTTTTGACCCTGAAATAGAACGAACCCTTAGGAACATTCGAGCTAAAATCAAAACATTAGGGTCATCCCCACCTCTTAAGATGGCTGAAGAACAACCCAAACTCCTGAGGGAATATTTTACTCCCACTATTTACACTTCCCCATCTTGCATTCGATTACCTGAGGTAGCAGCTGTACAATATGAAATAAAGTCTAGTGTGATCCAAATGCTTCCATCTTTTTATGGGCTCACCAATGAAGATCCATATAAACACCTAGATGAATTCCTTAAGATTTGCACCACTGTCAAGATTCAGAATTTCACTGATGATGCTCTGAAACTTAGGTTATTCCCCTTCTCCCTTAAAGATAGAGCCAAACAATGGCTGAATTCTTTAGAAGCTAACTCAATTCGTTCTTGGGATCAAATGCAACAAGAATTCCTTAAAAGATACTTTCCCATAGGAAGAACGAACCAGTTTAGACGTGCCATGACAAGCTTCTCCCAAACTGAGGGAGAAGAATTTCATGAAACTTGGGAGAGATTTAGGGACCTAATCCGTAAATGCCCTCATCATCAAATACCTAAGTGGCAACTAGTGCAATGTTTTTATGACGGATTGACAGAACGAAACCGTCAGATGATCGATGCTGCATGCGGGGGCACTTTTATGTTTCAAAATGAGCATGAAGCATGAAAATTATTTGAAAATCTTAATGAAAACTCCCTCCACCATGCTTCATGTTCTCGTCAAGCACCCCCGAGTTCTCAAAGAAAAGGGACCATTTGTGAAATAAGTCATTCTATGGACCTGTCTAGCAAGGTAGATGCATTGTCCCATAAGATTGACCAACTAATGATAGGAGGACATGTCGTTAGCTCTTCCCATGCACAAGTGTGTGCTATCTGTTCTAGCCCATCGCATCCTATTCATGAGTGCCCCTCAGCACCCCAATATCCCGAACTCGTGCAAGAACACATCAATGCTGCCCAAACACAGCCCAGACCGGGTAATGATCCATTTTCCAATACATATAATCCGGGATGGCGGAATCATCCAAATTTTTTTTGGAGGCAGCAAGCTTCTAATACCTCCCAACCCTTCTCCCAAAATTTTCAAAACCCTCAGAATTTTCATCTCTACCGTCCCTCAACTCAATTTCAGCATCCTCCTCCTCCAACCCAAAGAAATACAGCCTTTGAGGAGAAGGTGTTGACTGCCCTTCAAGGTTTGGAGGCAAATACACAACTATTGCACTCTCACACACAATCAATTGCTAAGCTAGAATCCCAAATGGGTCAACTAGCTAATGCATTAAACAAGCGAGAGGAAGGTAAGCTTCCAAGTCAACCAATGAGTAATCCTAGGGGACAATATGTGGCTCAAGAAACTCGCCTAAATCATGAGCAAGCGAATGCTTTGACTACCCTAAGGAGTGGACGTATAATAGATAATAAGGTTGGGGAGGGTAACAATAAGGAGGATGAAGAAGAGGAGAGGAATGTTTCACATGAAAACCCAAAATCTTCTTCAGCTAGTCCACCATCTGTCACAACCAATACTCTAGAGGCTCCATTTCCTGAAGCACTTAATGCACCCACTCCCTTTGGCAAGAAGGGAACTTCACTAGAAGAGATGATGGAGGTGTTCAAACAAGTTAAAATCAACCTTCCACTTCTTGATGCCATCAAACAAGTTCCCTCCTATGCCAAATTTCTCAAAGACCTTTGCACCCAAAAGCGAAAATCTAGGACACATGTGCCTAAAAAGGTCTTACTTACTAAACATGTAAGTTCCATTCTCCAATACAACACCCCTCCAAAATTCAAAGATCCTGGCGCTCCCACTATTTCCTGTGTCATAGGAGATAACTCCATTGACCGAGCACTCTTAGATCTAGGGGCAAGTGTGAATCTTCTACCCTATTCAGTCTATGAGAAATTTGGGTTAGGTGAATTAAAACCTACCTCAGTGTCCTTACAATTGGCTGATCGATCTGTGAAGATACCACGGGGGATGATTGAAGATGTTCTTGTCAAGGTAGACAAATTCTATTTTCCAGTAGATTTTATCGTCCTTGACATGGAACATGTGCCCAACCTAAAAAAATAAATCCCTGTGATTCTTGGTCGTCCCTTTTTAGCGACAGCCAATGCATGCATCAATTGTAGAACTGGGGCAATGGATATATCATTTGGAAACATGAAAATTAAATTGAATGTGTTTCATGCCGCTGACCAACATGTGAGGGAAGACGAGTGTTGCCTAATTGACGAAATGGATGATCTTGTAGAGGAAGCCCTTCCCTATATCTTAGCCAATGACCCCTTAGAGGCATGTCTGGCCCATTTTGACATTGACAATTTTGATATAGACAAAGCCATAGAAGAAGTTAACATCTTACTTGACAATCAATCTCCTGTGAGTTCCCTTCCTTGGAAGAGCCGACCTGAACCTCTTCCTCCCATTGCTAGCGCGCCACTTTGTCCTTCCATTGATTCACCACCTAAACTTGAGTTAAAGCCACTTCCAACAAATCTTAAGTATGCCTTTCTAGGATCAGAAGATAGCCTCCCTGTAATTATCGCAGCCAACTTATCTACTGAACAGGAGGGTAAACTTTTGAGGGTGCTAGAAGAAAATAAACATGCCATAGGATGGTCTGTAGCCGATTTGAAAGGGGTTGACCCCTCTGTTTGCATGCATCGAATTCATCTCGAAGATGATGCAAAGCCTACCCGAGAAATGCAAAGAAGACTCAACCCTAACATGAAGGAGGTAGTCAAGAAAGAAGTGGTGAAGTTATTAGATGCCGGAATCATTTATCTAATTTCTGATAGTAAGTGGGTGAGTCCGACACAAGTGGTACCCAAGAAATCAGGTATCACTGTGATTGAGAATACGGAAGGAGAATTAATACAAACACGGACAACCACGGGTTGGCGCGTGTGCATTGACTATAGAAAACTTAATTCAATGACTAGGAAGGACCATTTCCCTCTACCTTTCATAGATCAAATTTTGGAACGGTTGGCTGGTCAAGGTTTCTACTGCTTCTTAGATGGTTATTCTGGATATAACCAAGTACCTGTCTACCCGGACGATCAAGAGAAGACCACCTTTACTTGCCCATTTGGGACATTTGCATATAGGAGGATGCCTTTTGGACTATGTAATGCACCCGCAACTTTTCAACGATGCATGATGGCCATCTTTTCAGATATGGTGGAAAACTTTCTAGAAGTATTCATTGATGATTTCTCAGTTTTTGGCCTATCTTTTGATGATTGTCTGAACAATTTGACCTTAGTTTTGAAAAGATGTAAGGAGACCAACCTAGTATTAAGTTGGGAAAAGAGCCATTTCATGGTTCAAGAAGGCATAGTTTTAGGACATGTCGTGTCCAAGAGGGGCATTGAAGTAGATAAAGCCAAAGTCGATCTTATTTCCAATCTTCCTCCACCAAAAACTGTGAAACAAATCCGATCATTCCTTGGCCATGCTGGTTTCTACCGTCGCTTTATTCAGGATTTCAGTAAGATTTCCAAACCCTTGTGCAATCTTCTTGCCAAGGACACTCCCTTTGTCTTTGATAAAACATGCGAGGAGGCATTTGAAAATCTTCGCTCGAAATTAACCACTGCACCTATCATACGGCCCCCTAATTGGACCCTTCCATTTGAACTAATGTGTGATGCATCCGACTATGCTATTGGGGCAGTCTTAGGGCAACGGCTAGATAAAGTACCTCATGTCATTTACTATGCTAGTAAAGCACTCTCAGATGCACAATTAAACTACACCACCACTGAGAAAGAATTGCTAGCGGTAGTATTCGCACTAGACAAGTTTCGATCTTACTTATTAGGATCCAAGGTTACCGTATTCACTGATCATGCTGCCCTTCGACACCTTCTTGCAAAGAAGGATACCAAACCACGTCTGATTCGATGGATTCTTTTACTACAAGAATTTGACCTAGAAATTCGTGACAAGAAAGGAACTGCAAATGTCGTAGCAGACCACTTATCTAGGATTCTTCTTGAGCCCTCTTGTAAAAATACCTCACCCTTACACGATTCTTTTCCAGATGAACAATTATTTGAGGTACAAAGAATAAAAACGCCATGGTTTGCAAACATAGTGAATTACCTTGCCATAGGACGAATTCCTGATGATTGGTCAACTCAAGATAAGAACCGATTCTTTTCACAAGTAAAGTTCTATTATTGGGATGATCCTGATTTATTCAAGTATTGTCCCGATCAAGTCATCCGTCGATGTGTCCCTGAATGTGAATTTCAAAGTATTCTTTCATTCTGCCATTCACAAGCTTGTGGGGGACATTTTGGGGGTAGAAAAACTGCAGCAAAAGTTTTACAAAGTGGATTCTATTGGCCCACACTTTTCAAAGATGCCCATAACTTTTGCCAAACTTGTGAACGGTGCCAACGGATGGGTACCATCTCTCGTAGAGATATGATGCCTCTCAATCCTATTTTAATTGTAGAAATCTTTGATGTCTGGGGTATTGACTTCATGGGCCCTTTCCCACCATCCTTTGGTTTCGAATATATTCTGGTAGGGGTTGATTATGTTTCAAAATGGGTAGAAGCTGTCGCCACTAAAACTAATGACCACAAGGTTGTGATTAAATTTTTACATGAAAACATCTTTTGTCGTTTTGGTACACCCCGAGCCATTATCAGTGATGGGGGATCTCATTTTTGCAACCGATCTTTCGAGGCTTTGGTTCGCAAATATAACATCACCCACAAAGTTGCTACCCCATACCATCCCCAAACGAGTGGACAAGTCGAGGTGTCCAATAGAGAGCTAAAACACATCTTAGAGAAAACGGTACGTCCCGATAGGAAAGATTGGTCTCAAAGGATAAATGATGCACTCTGGGCTTACCGTACCGCCTACAAAACTCCTCTTGGCATGTCCCCCTACCGATTAGTTTTTGGTAAAGCTTGTCACTTACCGGTAGAACTTGAACATAGAGCTTTCTGGGCTATAAAAAAATTTAACTTAGACATGGCAGTAGCTGGTCCTCACCGAAAACTCCAACTAAGTGAACTTGAAGAATTGCGTAATGAGGCTTATGAAAATGCTAAAATTTATAAAGCAAGGACTAAAGCTTTTCATGATAAAAATATTAACCATAAGTCCTTCGAACCTGGTCAAAATGTTTGGCTGTTCAATTCCAAGTTGCGACTCTTCCCGGGTAAACTTCGCTCTAGGTGGGATGGACCATTCGTAGTGAAAAAGGTTTCTCCTTATGGTGCAGTAGAGATCCAACACCTCAATGGTGGACGTGTTTTAAAAGTCAATGGTCAAAGGTTAAAACCTTATGTAGACTGTGTTGCCGACGGGCAATTGATCGAATCTCTTAATTTAACGAACCTTGTTTATCAAAATAATTAAGGACCCACTGTGTCTGGCTGAAGACAATAAACTTAGCGCTTGTTGGGAGGCAACCCAATTCTCTTAGATTATTTCTTAACATTGAGGACAATGTTAAGTTTAGGTTTGGGGGTATTCATCTTGATTTTCATCAAAAAAAAAAGTTTTAAAAAAAAATATAATAAAAAAAAATTTTTTTAAAAAAAAAATAAAAAAATTTTAAAATATGTTTATTTTCATAAAATAATAATAATAAAAAAAATTATTAAAAAAAAGTTTTGTTAAAAAAAAAAACCTAATTTATATACATTTATGCGAGAATGATAAACACACAAGGTATATAAAATCTAAAAAGCCCAATGACTAGTGGGAAGTAATACAAATTTAAGTTCTTTTTATTAAGTCTCTCTTAGGGAGTTGTAAGCTAATTAATACTTTGGAATTTCACTACACACTGGCCGACTCTTCTAAGGTCTAGGCTCGACATTATGTTGAGAGTATGGTAGCAACCTTGGACCCTGATGAATCATACTTATCTAATCAAAAAAAAAAAAAAACAATAAAAATGGATTTAGTCAGGAACATCGAAAAGGGCTACCTATTGTCAAAGGTCAAGTGGGCTTGTGATGAGGACTCCGAGCATAAGTCCGTAGGGGAGTCTTGATGCCCGACACCTTATGCCAACTGGTGTGAGAGTTGTCGACTGATTGCTCGTTACACGGAGAAATCACCACAAGAGTAAAAGTGCACAATTTATATATCTTTCTTGAAAAAAAAAAGGAAAAAAGGAAAAAAATGTTGTATTGACTGAAAAGACAATAGTGTGAAAGCCGTCGTTGTATAAATTCGAGTAAACTGGAATATTACAGATAAAGCCCGTGAGGTACTAAAGTAAACATCCACAACTCTCGAAATCCTGCAGATAAGATGATTTTGAATCAGTGAGTAGGTCTTTTCGACCAATCCTTGGAAACTACTAGTATTAACAATATTTTGGAGATCCGAACCCTTAGCTTGTGTACGGTCCAGATTTCACCGAGCACTCCAGTATAAATAAGTCTTACAACTCCCTAAAAGGAAACTTAATGACTTTAACTTAGATTGCATACTAACCTAGAATTTGGGCTGACTTAGTAAATAAAACCGTGTGTGCTTTGAAATTCTTATCATTTATGTATCTTAGATAATAATAATAATAATAATAAAAAAGAGAGGTTTTGAAATTCTTTACTAGTATGCATTTGGAATTCGATTTTTACTTCATAGATCAATCGATCTAAATAATAATAATAATAATAATAATAATAATAATAATAATAAAAATATAATAATAAAAAATAATAATAATTAAAAAAAATATATATGAATTATTGAAGTTTGTGGGTATCTTCACTGAAAACTCTCACGAGACTATAACTCGTCCACTAGGGTAACCTAGGGGTTTAAAGCCATGTTGCATATGGTAAATGCAATCGCGATGCCTGCGAAAGTGAGTTAGAGTTTTTCTTTTCTAATTTTATTTTGCTCGAGGACTAGCAAAACGTAGGTTTGGGGGTGTGATAAGTGCTGATTAATCTATAATTTAATATTCTTTTTCCAGCACTTATCAATGATCTTAAATGGATAACTACTTGTTTTACCAAGAAATTGAATAAACAATGAAATAAATTTAAATTATGGTAAGAGGTAAATAATACTTTTCTTAAAACAAACTCTGAATTTGTTTCTCTTCTGGTTGAGATCTTTCATAAAAACATTCAAGGAGGAGATTGTGTTGACCCAAGGTTCAGCACTAAGAGGCTGAACTTTAGGCGCCTAATCCTCCTCTACTTGGTTCTGATTTGTATTAGTCAGTCTTCGCCTGCTGAATAGGATCCAATCCTTGGCTGCTGCTTGGTTGGGTTCGAACACAAGTCACACAGGGTACTACAGAAATTCAGGCGCCCCAAATTGAGCATCACGGCCGAAATATGCTCCTCCCTCCCGTTCCAGCCACGAGTTCCACGCGACGGATCCACGTTTTCAACATCTTCCATGAACTCCTTCGTGATTCACCCATCCAGGCGTCTGCCCTTCCCTTCCGCCCGTGATCCAGTCCTTTCCGTCCGACTGCAAGCGTGATCCCGACGTCCCAACCGCATCCAGCGCCTCCGTTTTCATCCGGATCCAATCCCAGCAGCCATAGCCAGATTCTCCGCACGTTCCCCTTTCTCCCGCGATGCATCCAGCCAGGCATTTTCCGCATTCAAGCACCTGTGGCATCGTCGTCGTCCCCGGGTGTTCCGCCTGCGACCGTTCCTCCGTCGATCCCGCAGCCAGACATCTTCCACATCAGCCCGTTCCAGCAGCATCCAACGACCACACCAGCCACCAGCATCTGCAAATCTCGTCCCGGAATCACAGCATCCGCACCATGATCTTCAGCCCCTCTCCCGTCATCCCAGCAGCAACCGCATCCGCGTGCCAATCTTCCGCCCGAAATCCAGCCACGGATTGACGCCCTCCGCCCTCTCCAAGCTTGCTGGGGACCTATAAAAGGAGGCCATCGTTCGGTGGCAAAAGGAGAGAGCTGGGGGGGGAGAAAAGAAACAGAGGATACTCTGTTTCGGTGAAGAAGAAAAGAGGCCACCAGCCGAGAGAAAGAAATTAAAAAAAAAAAGAAGAGAGAGAGAGGGAAAGAGAATATTTGTGATATTTTGGGAAGAATGAGAGGTGCTCAATTTCATTTGAAGATGGGAGGTCGTCCGGAAGCCATGTTCGGCTAAACATCTAGTCTAGGGCTGGATGAAGCCCTAGCAATGTATCAGGGCATTGTGGTTCTTATTTTTTTTAATTATTTTAGAGCTTGTTTAAATTCTTATTTCCAATGAAATATTTCTTCATGATATTTAAATTTGAGCATGCTAGTTACTAATCATGTTTGCTAAAGTAGTCTAAGATGATCCATGCCTAGGAAGATGAAGTGTGCTGCATCCTAGATTAGCATACTTAGGTAGACACTTCATGCTACACCGAAGATGGATCTTCCTAACACTCTTTATGCTTTTATTTTAAAAGGCTTGTAGCCAAAATTGCATGCTTCTCCAAAAAATAAAAATTAAGAACACAATTCTTGATGCAATGCTATGTGGTGGATTCCAAACCCTAGATCTATTTACTTTGATAAAATTTTAATTCGTACTCATAGATTAATTTAGTTAAATCAAGTTAGCAAATCCTTATTCTTGATTTATTTTTAAAAGAAAAATAACTTATTCTCCAATCCCTGTGGACCGACACCCGTAACCACTATCCTACAGGATACGTACTATTGCGTGGTTTATTTTTGAAATTGAAAAGAACCGATCAATAAGGACAAGATCCTCTTTAAGAAACACTAGTAATTATCTTGCATTCGTTTCACAAATAGAACCTAAATCACTAGAAGAAGCCGAAAAAGATGAAAATTGGATAAATGCCATGCAAGAAGAATTAAACCAATTTGAAAGAAATCAAGTTTGGACTCTAATGAAAAGACCCCCTAATGTTTCAATTATAGGCACCAAATGGGTATATAGAAATAAACTAGATGAAGATGGAATAGTAATAAGAAACAAAGCTAGGCTAGTAGCCAAAGGATATAATCAGGAGGAAGGGATAGATTTTGATGAAACTTTTGCTCATGTTGCTAGGTTAGAGGCTATTAGACTTCTTTTGGCATATGCATGCTTTATGGATTTCAAACTCTATCAAATGGATGTAAAAAGTGCCTTTTTAAATGGTTATATAATGGAGAAAGTTTATGTAAGACAACCTCTAGGTTTTGAGAACCACTTACATCCAGATTATGTTTTTAAATTGCATAAAGCATTGTATGGACTTAAGCAAGCCCCTAGGGCATGGTATGAAAGATTAAGTAATTTTCTAATTGAAAATAAGTTTAAGAGAGGAAATGTAGACAAAACCCTCTTCATTAAAAGAAAAGGGAATGACTTATTGCTTGTGCAAATTTATGTGGATGATATAATTTTTGGTGCTACTAATGATAGTCTTTGTCAAGAGTTTGCTAAGCTTATGCAGGGAGAATTTGAAATGAGCATGATGGGTGAGCTTAACTTCTTCCTTGGGCTACAAATAAAACAATCAGAGGAAGGCATCTTCATCAGTCAGTCCAAATATATCAAGAAAATGTTGGAAAAATTCAAGATGAAGGATGCAAAGGAAATCAGCACACCCATGGGCTCAAGTTGCAAGCTTGACAAAGATGAAAAAGGTAAAAGTATAGACTGCAAATTGTACAGAGGTATGATAGGCTCTTTACTTTACCTTACTGCTAGTAGACCAGATATATTATTCAGTGTTTGTATGTGTGCTAGATACCAAGCATGTCCTAAGGAATCACACTTGCAAGCTGTTAAAAGAATTTTCAGATACCTAGTAGGGACATCTAATGTAGGCTTATGGTATTCTAAACAATCTTGTTGCCCAGATAGACAACCCAAGAGGGGGGGGTGAATTGGGTTTTAAATTAATTTGGATAATTAAAACGTTATGGATGATTAATTAAAAACTATTGCAAGTTATTTAATTAATGCTAAGTGCTGTGAGTGATGTGAGAGGAAGAAGAGAAGAGACAATCCAATGCAAACACAGAGTTTTATAGTGGTTCGGAGCTACCCCTTGCTCCTACGTCCACTCCCCAAGTCTCTCTTGGGAATTCACTATAACCCCCTTGGATTACAGCCGGTTCTTTTGCAAGCTCACAACCAAACTTGTTGTTTTACGAGCTCACAACGAACTCGGTCGGTTTTTCCAGGCTCACCGACTAGAACCAACCCCGATTGTTTTTCCGGGCTCACAATCAAACCCTTACACACGTTGGTTTTTAACTTGGCTCACCAACCAACCTTAATCCCCTTGATTCAATCCCCCGATTGAATCAAGTAAATACAAGTTATAGAAAGAAAGGAAAATAAGCTTCTCAAAAGCAGATGTAAAACAATATAATCAAAGGAGGAGTTTAGAAGCCCTCAAACGCTTTTAAGCTGAAGTAGAGGAATGGCTTCTTGAACTCCGGTCTCCTCTAGAATGTGTAGTCGACTTGAATGCAGGAGGAGGAGCCATTAATTGCTGGAAAGATGTAGTTGGTTGCAGTAAATGCTGATCTTCCCCTTTTTCGTTGAAGAGCACGTTGCAGAGCTTGAAAGCTTGAATGCTTGAAGTGGAATGGTTGTTCTCTGCCTTGCTACAGTCTTCTGTGGCTATTTAAGCCAACCCCCACGGAAACTAGCCGTTACACTGCTTTTTCTGCCCGTTCTGCACACTCTGCGCAGCCTGACAATATGACCGTTGGTGGGTTGGAGTCGACTCGCGCGATCAGGAGTCGACTCGGCTGTAGCGGGAGTCGACTCAAGCTTTTCCGGAGTCGACGCGGCAACTGTTCCAAATTTGAATTAAAGTTGCCGTCACGACTGGGAGTCGACTCGTCTTGACCCGGAGTCGACTCGCCAACTTCTGGAGCTGACCTGGCAATTTTGGAGTCGGCTCATCCACTGAAGTCCGTGGATCCAATTTTGAATTTTGTCCACTCGAGTCGACTCGACTGTCCTTGGAGTCGACTCGAATCTCAGAGCCCGAACTCCCGATTCTCTATCTTTTGGCTCATCCAGTATTGGAGTCGACTCGAACTTCCTTGGAGTCGACTCGGCTCTCAGTTTCCGAAAGTTGGTCTTCTGCCTTTTGACGTGAAGCTTGTCTTGGAGTCGACTCGAGCTATCTGGGAGTCGACTCGAATCTCAGAGGCAGTAACATGGTTTTCTGTCTGTCGATGGTCGCACAGTCTCGGAGTCGACTCGCGTATTGCGGGAGTCGACTCGAATCTCAGAGTCCATAAAATGCTCTCTGACCTTTTCTTTGTGTACCGCTGAGAGTCGACTCTTGCTTTCTCTGGAGTCGACTTGCCAACCATCGGAGTCGACTCGCATTCCACTGGAGTCGACTCGAATCTCCGACTCGAAAACTGCTCTCTGACTTTTCTTTGTGTACCTCTTGGAGTCGACTCTTACTACCCTGGAGTCGACTCGTTGAACATTGGAGTCGACTCGCGCACTTCAGGAGTCGACTCGTTGACAGGTTCTGAGATGAGGCTTTCTGTTCTTCTTTCTGTTCTCAGTCGGAGTCGATTCGTACTAGTCTGGAGTCGACTCGAGCTCGTGCCAGTGAACTTGATACGCTTGGAGTCGACTCGTGATACTCGGGAGTCGACTCGAGTCTCAGACTTTGGTTCAGCAGATTTCTTAACTTATCCAAAATACTATGAACCAAATCTAGAGACACTTGGACAGGATTTTCACTGAAACACTCAATTGAATTCATTAGTAATCACAAGATATACTCAAATGCTTTGAGCTCATCAAAATCAAATGGGGTTTTAATCAATCACTCCACAATCTCCCCCTTTTTGATGATGACAAAACTTTGAGTATATGTAAAATGACTTGCTCAATAAATAATGAAATAAAATCCATAAATGAATTCAAATGTCTGATAATTTAATTTATCCAAGTTTGAAAGGAGTGAAACAGCAAATTTCGGAGTTAAAGCTCCCCCTTTCATTTGGAATTATATAAGCCTTCATATTATGCAATCAATTGTTTGGCTTATATGTCATTAATGATTTAGCTTGATTAAAATTCAGATTCTCCCCCTCAACATATGCATTCAACTATGTTTTGATTCTCTGAATTTCCTTTTAATGCTATGAAGTTTTTGAACTGAATTTTTTATTTTTAGAGGGAAAATCTGTCAATTTGTTCTTGAGTAGGATTCAGCTAATCTCCGAATATCCCTTGAATAGATTCTGGAGATTACTCCATTAGGAGCCCCAAAAGAGAGATAATGAGCCTCGAGGTACCGAATCCACTTAGAACAAATTTGTGTGTCTTTTTATTGATTTTCATTGATTTCTTTTACATATTTCATCCATATTTCTCCCCTTTTACATATTGTATACATATTTCTCCCCTTTTTTGTCATCATACCAAAAAGGAGGTAATCACACACAATCAATTGCACAACCAATCATCAAATGGCACAGAAATGAAGATAAGATGTCTACTCATTGTATTGATATGAATGTGAATACATTTGAGCATACAATACGTAAAGCAAAGCAATACAAAACAAAGCAAAAAGACATCTATGGTCTCCTCGAGGATGAAGATCCCCCCCTCGAGGATGTATCTCCCCCTCTCGATGATGCATCTCCCCCTCTGGAGGATGTGGCTCCTCCTCTCGAGGATGTGGCTCCTCCTCTCAATCGGCTCTGCTCCATGAGGAGGGTGACTGCATCTGTGACATGGCCAAGCTGTGTGATGATAGACGTGGTGGCTCTGCTATGTGTAGTGGAGAGCTCTGTCACCGACGCCTGAAGCCCAGTCACCGATGTCTGAAGTGCGTCCAGCTTGTCGATGAGTACATTCGCCAAGCGCTCGGCCCCCTCGGTGGTGGTGTGCATGTCACGACCTATCTCCTCTTGCATCTGTCGAGTGGAGCTCGTGACCTCACTCATGCTGTGGAACTGGGCCTGGACCAAACTTCGGACATTGTAGATCTCTTCCCGTACATGAGCCGTCATGTCAGTCACGGCTGTCAAGGAAGGGACCAACTGAGAAGAGACGGGTGCAGGAGTGGGAGCAGGCACCGCACCTCGGAGCTCCCGAAGCAGCTCATCCCTCACCTCTCTGACTATCTCCTGTCGCAGCTCCCGGAGCTGCTCAGGATCAATCCGGACCGCCATAGAGGGTGGTGCCGAGGAGGAAGGTCCGGCGGAGGTGGTAGGAGCAGGAGGAGTGGATGGAAGGTCTGGAAGGTCTGGGTAGTCTGAATCGGGCTCAGGACTGGGTGAAGGTCTGGTGGTTTGAGCGGTGAGGGTAGACTTCCTAACCCATACCCCCTCTCTCTTCCGAAACCCCATCCTGTGCATGGTCCCCGTACACAAGCGATCTGTCCATCGCAATGCACGAGAGGGTTCCCTCTCAGGAATGGGAATTTCGTACTCCCTAAAGAGAAGAGTAAAAATCATGCATGCCATATGGGAGGGTGAGCCTAGGTCTATCTAGGGGCTCACACATATACCTATATATGAGTTTGGGAAAGTTGACCGGGGTGTCCTGAAGAATGTAAGACATAATAGCTAGGTCCCTCTCATTTACAAAATCAAATCTTCCTGTCTTAGGGAAGACAGACCTGGACAGAATACTCAAAAGGATTCTCACTTCAACAGGAAGTGAGCTAGCAGATACCTCGTCTAGGGGGGACTGAGGTGGATGCCCTAAGACGACCGTAAGGGCCTCAACTCTATCCTCAGGGTGTGCGGGAGCCACCCCTACTAGTGGAAGGTGGAGGATGTGGCCAATAAGATCCTCCGTGACAAACACAGGGACACCGGCTACTGTGCCCTCGATACCCCCATCTCCCCGATGGACGGTACCATAAAACTCTCTAACGAGCCCTGGATATGTGGGGAGGTCTAATGTAAGGAAGAACTCTAAGCCCTGGGCTCTAATCCTATCACCTATGGTGAATCCTTCCCGGGAGAGGAAGTCGAAATCGACATACCTCCCGGTGGAGACGACCTTCCCGGCCAATGGCCTCGCGGGAACCGCCCTAGGCGGGGAACGAGCCGGAGGTGGTTGCCTCGCGGGATCGTGCCGCGCCTTGGAGCGCCGCTCGGGACCGGCCTCGGGACGGGACCTCTTCCTAACCACGGTCTTACGAGGCATCTTGACCTAAACGGGAAGAAACACCTAAAGAACGGAGAAGGGTCGACGGAGGAGACTCGGGACGGACCGGAGACGACCTAGGAACGGACGAAAACCCTAAGAACCGGTGAAAAATCGACCGAATAGAGGTTGGAGACGATCGGGGAAGACCTAGGAGTCGGCTCTAGGGCTTTTTGAACAGTGGCGGCTTGAAAGAGAAGTGTTTGCGAAACGACAAACCTAGGGTTAAAAAGTCGGATCCCGACTGCGAGTCGACTCTCCTGAGTCGCGAGTCGACTCGATCTCGAGTCGACTCCAGAATATGCGCGAGTCGACTCTCCTTATGCGCCTGTAGACTTCGAGTCGACTCCCGACAATGTGCGAGTCGACTCCCCCTCAGCTGCCATCTTTGCGAGTCGACTCCCGCAAATGCGCGAGTCGACTCCCCCTTAGGAGCCGGCTCTGAAACTTACTCGAGTCGTCTCTAACCTTGGCACGCACCTAAAAGTCATGCTATAACCGTGCCAAATGAGGGAAAATCACCTAATTGGGATCTGATTTGATGATCATTGAATGTAAACTCTATTTTAACCGTATTCTAATCATCAAAATCAATTAATCTAGTGGAAACTCCCACTAGGATGGATCAATCACTCCTAATCCCCTCCTAAGCACGCTAAACCTCTCTTCACTTAGGGATTTTGTAAAAATATCTGCTAATTGATTATCAGTGCAAACAAATTGGAGTGACACATCACCATTCAATACATGATCTCTTATGAAGTGATGTCTTATCTCAATGTGTTTAGTTCTTGAATGTTGAATTGGATTTTTAGTTAGATTTATGGCACTTGTATTATCACAATTAATGGGAATTTTATCTTGTTTAATGCCATAATCTTCTAATTGTTGTTTAATCCACAAGATTTGAGCACAACAACTCCCGGCTGCCACATATTCAGCTTCTACAGTGGATAATGCAACCGAGTTTTGTTTCTTGCTAAACCATGAGATTAGATTTTCTCCTAGAAACTGACACGACCCGCCGGTACTTTTTCTATCAAGCTTACATCCAGCGAAGTCTGAATCTGTGTACCCTATTAAGTTTAGGCTAGATTCTTTAGAGTACCATAGCCCTATGTTCTTAGTTCCTATTAAGTATTTAAAAATTCTCTTAACTGCAGCTAGGTGTGATTCTTTAGGATTAGCCTGATATCTAGCACACATGCAAACACTAAACATAATATCAGGTCTACTTGCAGTAAGATATAGTAAAGATCCTATCATACCTCTATAAAGTTTTTGATCTACAGATTTACCTGATTCATCTTGATCTAATTTGCATGATGAGCTCATGGGGGTGCTGATTGATTTGTTTCCTTCCATATCAAACTTCTTGAGCATCTCCTTGACATATTTTGCTTGATTGATGAAGATGCCTCCTTCAGATTGTTTGATTTGAAGCCCAAGGAAGTAGTTCAGCTCTCCCATCATGCTCATCTCAAACTCACTCTGCATCAAATCAGCAAACTCTTCGCAGAGGCGATTGTTAGTAGCACCGAAAATGATATCATCAATATAAATCTGTACTAATAGCATCTCCTTATTTTGCTTTTTCAGAAATAATGTTGTGTCTACATTTCCCCTAGAGAATTCATGTTCTAATAGGAATTTACTAAGTCTCTCATACCATGCTCTAGGTGCTTGTTTTAATCCATAAAGTGCTTTGTTCAGTTTATACACATGATTAGGGTATTGATGATTTTCAAAACCAGGAGGTTGTTCTACATACACTTCCTCATTAATATACCCATTTAAAAATGCACTTTTTACATCCATTTGAAATAGTTTGAAATCCTTAGAGCATTCATATGCTAATAATAGTCTAATAGCCTCAAGTCTAGCTACGGGAGCAAAGGTTTCATCAAAATCTATGCCTTCTTCTTGATTATAACCCTTTGCCACTAGTCTAGCCTTATTCCTTATAACAATTCCATTTTCATCTAGCTTATTTTTATATATCCATTTTGTACCTATAATTGGATATTTAGAAGGTCTCTCTACTAGATCCCACACTTTGTTTCTAGTAAATTGGTTTAGTTCTTCTTGCATTGCATTTATCCAATTTACATCATTTTCGGCTTCTTCTATATATTTGGGCTCAAAGTGTGAAACAAAAGCTAGATGGTTATTTAGATTTCTAAGTGAAGCTCTAGTCCTAACCGGTTGAGATGGATCATCTAGAATGAGTTCCTTAGGATGCCCGTGAGCATACCTCCAAGCTTTTGTTAACCCATGATCCACAATAGCCTCTTGGCTTGATGATTCTCCTTCAATCAACTTTTGATTATCATCTTGTAATCCCATCTCATCTATCTTTTCCTCAAGTATTTCAACATCATCATCAAAATTAACTTTCTTACTAGAGGAGATGTCACTAGAGTCATCAAATACTACATGTATAGATTCTTCTATGACTAAGGTTCTTTTATTAAATACTCTATAGGCTTTACTAGTTGTAGAATAACCTAAGAATATTCCTTCATCAGATTTAGGGTCAAATTTTCCTAGATTATCTTTCCCATTATTATGCACAAAACACCTACATCCAAAAACATGAAAATAATTAACCTTTGGTTTTCTGTTTTTCCACAGTTCATAAGGTGTTTTCTTTATAATGGGTCTCAATAGAACTCTATTTAATATGTGACAAGAGGTATTAATGGCTTCTCCCCAAAAGTACTTAGGGAGGTTACTTTCACATAACATAGTTCTAGCCATTTCCTCTAGTGTTCTATTCTTCCTTTCCACAACTCCATTTTGTTGTGGTGTCCTAGGTGCTGAGAAATTATGGGTTATCCCCTTTTTACTACAAAATTCATCAAATGATTGATTTTCGAATTCGGTACCATGGTCACTTCTAATGGCTATGACTGAAGACTCTCTAGCATTTGTTACTTCCTCATGGAACTTCTTAAAAACAGAAAATGCTTGATCCTTATGTGCTAGAAACATGACCCATGTGTACCTAGAGTAATCATCTACTATAACTAGACCATATTTATTTCCACCTAGGCTTGTTGTTCTAGTTGGACCAAATAGGTCCATGTGTAGTAATTCTAGAGGCCTAGAAGTAGAGATACATTTTATGGATTTAAAAGAGTTCCTAGATTGTTTGCCAAATTGACATGCTTCACATATTTTGTTCTTTTCAAATTTTAATTTTGGCAAACCTATCACGGAGTCTCTTTTAACTAGTTTAGTTATTGTGTCCATGCTTGCATGACCTAACTTACGGTGCCATAACCAACTAGCATCATTATCTTTAGTTTCATTTACAACTAGACATTGGTTATGTTTTGCAAGATCTTCTAGGTCTACAACATATACATTTCCACGTCTAATTCCTTTAAAAACTAAACTATTATCATTAGGATTTGTTATAATGCATAGTGATGGTTTAAACATAACATCATATCCTATATCACATAATTGACTAATGCTTAACAAGTTATGCTTAAGACCATCAACATATCTAACATTATCTATAAAAGTAGAAGGGGTGATTTGAACTTTACCAATACCAATGAGATGACCTTGGTTGTTGTCTCCAAAAGTCACAACACCTCCCTTCTTAGCTTCAAGGGTGAAAAATTGATCTTTATCACCCGTCATGTGCCTTGAGCAGCCACTATCCAAATACCAGCGGTTTTTGTTGACCTTGGCTGCAAGACACTCCTACACAAGCAAATCATGTCATCTTAGGTACCCAAGTTTTCTTGGGTCCTTCATGGTTAGTCAAGTTGGTTCCTTTTGGAACCCATACCCTTTTAATTTTCCTTTTTGTTTTACTTTTCCTATAGTCACATGCATTTGCCTTATGTCCTATAGTTCCACAACAAAAGCAGGTTATTTTCTTAGTTTTAGTTTCTCCAGCTTTAACAAAGAAGTTACTAAGAAGTTTTTGTTTATTTCTTGGTTTATACCCTAAACCCGCTTTATTAAATACTGCTCGTTGACTATTTAGTATCATATTTAACTTTTCAGAACTATACGTAAACTTTTCAACTAAAGGTTTGTATTTTCCAAGTTCTTTAGTTAATGTTTGATTTTCTGCTTTTAAATCATTTAGTTCTTTTGTGAGATCCTTGTTTAAGATTTGTTTATGGTTTTTAAGTTCTGAAAGTTCCTTAGTTAGTTTTTCATTATCTTTTGTTAAGTTGTTAGTCTTCTTAATTAAGAGTTGATTGCTTGTCTTAAGTTCTAGATTTTCTTTGGTAAGATTATCTTTATCCTTAATTAATGAATCATGCTTATGAATGTAAGTTTGGTTAGTTACTTTTAGTTCTCTGTTTTTAACATTTATATTCTTATATTCAATCATTAATTCATTAAACGCATCATAAAGTTCATCAAATGTAAAATCAAAATGCGTATCGGAAGTTACCTCGTTTTCGTTGGCCATGAAGCAGAAATTGGCCTTCTCTTCTTGTTCTTCATCCGATGATGAAGATGATGCGTCGGAGTCCGATAGGGTGGTGACAAGGGCTTTCTTCTTCTTCTTGTACTTGCTGCCCTTCTTTAGTAAGGGACACTCAGTTCTGATGTGTCCCGGCTTTTTGCACTCATAGCACCCAATCCCCTCATTTTCTCTTTCCTTACCTTTGTCCTTGCGGTAGGAATTTGAGGGGCCTCTCCTTTGATGATAGGACTTCTTGTGGTTGATAAATTTCTTGAACTTGCGCACAAGAAGTGCCTCACCACCATCTTCCTCATCTTCTTCTTCTTCACTACTGCTACTGCAAGATAAATCTTTGTTAGATGAAGTAGACTTTAAAGCTATTACCTTTTTCTTATGGGAGGACTCTTCCTCGTTGTGTTGTTTCATGGTGAGCTCGTGCGTCATAAGGGATCCAAGAAGCTCCTCAAGTGGTAGCTTGTTCAAGTCCTTGGCTTCTTGGATTGTCGTCACTTTAGCTTCCCACGACCTTGGTAGACACCGAAGGATTTTCCTGACAAGCTCACTGTTAGTATAGTTCTTGCCAAGGCTTTTTAGGGCATTGACAATATCAGTAAACCTAGTGAACATGCATGTGATTGTTTCATTTGAATCCATTTTAAATAGTTCATATTTATGAACCAAGATGTTTATTTTGGATTCCTTGACTTGATTTGTGCCCTCATGGGTCACTTCAAGTCTGTCCCAAATTTCTTTTGCAGAATTACAAGTTGAAACCCTATTGAATTCATTACGGTCTAAGGCACAATAAAACACATTCATAGCTTTAGAGTTTAATTGTGCCTTCCTCATGTCATGTTCATCCCAATCCGTTTCTAGTTTGGGTACCTTGACACCATCTACATATATGGATGGGATGTATGGGCCATTCACTACAATGGTCCACATCTCATAGTCTTGGGCTTGGATGAATATTCTCATCCTAGCCTTCCAGTATGAGTAGTCGGATCTATTGAAGAAAGGAGGTCTTTGGGTGGACTGACCCTCAATGTGAGAAGATCCAAATGGGGTTGTCATTTTGATCTTTTAACTCTTGAGTGGAAGAGTTTTTGGCTCTGATACCACTTGTTGCCCAGATAGACAACCCAAGAAAATTAATTTGGATAATTAAAACGTTATGGATGATTAATTAAAAACTATTGCAAGTTATTTAATTAATGCTAAGTGCTGTGAGTGATGTGAGAGGAAGAAGAGAAGAGACAATCCAATGCAAACACAGAGTTTTATAGTGGTTCGGAGCTACCCCTTGCTCCTACGTCCACTCCCCAAGTCTCTCTTGGGAATTCACTATAACCCCCTTGGATTACAGCCGGTTGTTTTGCAAGCTCACAACCAAACTTGTTGTTTTACGAGCTCACAACGAACTCGGTCGGTTTTTCCAGGCTCACCGACTAGAACCAACCCCGATTGTTTTCCCGGGCTCACAATCAAACCCTTACACACGTTGGTTTTTAACTTGGCTCACCAACCAACCTTAATCCCCTTGATTCAATCCCCCGATTGAATCAAGTAAATACAAGTTATAGAAAGAAAGGAAAATAAGCTTCTCAAAAGCAGATGTAAAACAATATAATCAAAGGAGGAGTTTAGAAGCCCTCAAACGCTTTTAAGCCGAAGTAGAGGAATGGCTTCTTGAACTCCGGTCTCCTCTAGAATGTGTAGTCGACTTGAATGCAGGAGGAGGAGCCTTTAATTGCTGGGAAGATGTAGTTGGTTGCAGTAAATGCTGATCTTCCCCTTTTTCGTTGAAGAGCACGTTGCAGAGCTTGAAAGCTTGAATGCTTGGAGTGGAATGGTTGTTCTCTGCCTTGCTACAGTCTTCTGTGGCTATTTAAGCCAACCCCCACGGAAACTAGCCGTTACACTGCTTTTTCTGCCCGTTCTGCACACTCTGCGCAGCCTGACAATATGACCGTTGGTGGGTTGGAGTCGACTCGCGCGATCAGGAGTCGACTCGGCTGTAGCGGAAGTCGACTCAAGCTTTTCCGGAGTCGACGCGGCAACTGTTCCAAATTTGAATTAAAGTTGCCGTCACGACTGGGAGTCGACTCGTCTTGACCCGGAGTCGACTCGCCAACTTCTGGAGCTGACCTGGCAATTTTGGAGTCGGCTCATCCACTGAAGTCCGTGGATCCAATTTTGAATTTTGTCCACTCGAGTCGACTCGACTGTCCTTGGAGTTGACTCGAATCTCAGAGCCCGAACTCCCGATTCTCTGTCTTTTGGCTCATCCAGTCTTGGAGTCGACTCGAACTTCCTTGGAGTCGACTCGGCTCTCAGTTTCCGAAAGTTGGTCTTCTGCCTTTTGACGTGAAGCTTGTCTTGGAGTCGACTCGAGCTATCTGGGAGTCGACTCGAATCTCAGAGGCAGTAACATGGTTTTCTGTCTGTCGATGGTCGCACAGTCTCGGAGTCGACTCGCGTATTGCGGGAGTCGACTCGAATCTCAGAGTCCATAAAATGCTCTCTGACCTTTTCTTTGTGTACCGCTGAGAGTCGACTCTTGCTTTCTCTGGAGTCGACTTGCCAACCATCGGAGTCGACTCGCGTTCCACTGGAGTCGACTCGAATCTCAGACTCGAAAACTGCTCTCTGAGTTTTCTTTGTGTACCTCTTGGAGTCGACTCTTACTACCCTGGAGTCGACTCGTTGAACATTGGAGTCGACTCGCGCACTTCAGGAGTCGACTCGTTGACAGGTTCTGAGATGAGGCTTTCTGTTCTTCTTTCTATTCTCAGTCGGAGTCGACTCGTACTAGTCTGGAGTCGACTCGAGCTCGTGCCAGTGAACTTGATACGCTTGGAGTCGACTCGTGATACTCGGGAGTCGACTCGAGTCTTAGACTTTGGTTCAGCAGACTTCTTAACTTATCCAAAATACTATGAACCAAATCTAGAGACACTTGGACAGGATTTTCACTGAAACACTCAATTGAATTCATTAGTAATCACAAGATATACTCAAATGCTTTGAGCTCATCAAAATCAAATGGGGTTTTAATCAATCACTCCACAAATCTGACATAAATTTAATTGCTTATTTCGATGCTGATTTTGCCGGGTGCAAACTCGACAGAAAAAGCACTAGTGGCACATGTCAATTCTTGGGTGCTAATTTGGTTTCTTGATTTAGCAAGAAACAGAATTCAGTTGCCTTATCCACAGCTGAGGCTGAGTACATTGCAGCTGGAAGTTGTTGTGCCCAAGTTCTTTGGATTAAGCAACAACTTGAAGACTTCGGTATCAAAATGGACAATATACCAATTAGATGTGATAATACAAGTGCAATTAATTTAACAAAAAATCCTGTCCAACACTCAAAATCAAAACATATAGAAATTAGGCATCACTTTATTAGGGATCATGTGCTGAAAAATGATGTGATGATTGAATATGTATGTACTGAAAATCAATTGGCCGATATCTTTACAAAGCCCCTTTGTAAAGATAGGTTCAATTTTTTAAGGAATGCTTTGTGCTTGTATGACCCCAGCAAATAAATTGAACTTGTATTGCAATGCTTTGCTACTCAAACTAGTAATCCACCTCAAAGTCACAAATAGCAAACCTAGTATCTATTAAGTGAAAGCATGAATCTATCTAAGTTAAATGACGAACTGTTTGACTTTCCGGAGGATGGTTACCCTCCCTTGGACTCTTCATGGAGATATTTTCAGAGCCTATTTCATAG
The DNA here is from genome assembly GCF_051530095.1 of Phoenix dactylifera. Taxonomy (NCBI): domain Eukaryota; kingdom Viridiplantae; phylum Streptophyta; class Magnoliopsida; order Arecales; family Arecaceae; genus Phoenix; species Phoenix dactylifera. The sequence continues at coordinate 13,901,384 of NC_143193.1, forward strand.
GTATTCGAAATTTGGTCAAACATTCCTCATTTCAATATTAATAATTCAAAAATCATTGTCAAACTTTTATAGGGTGTATTATTAAAGGGGAGGATCACAAACAAACTCACTCTATATTCACCAAAAGAAATCATGTTGATTAGTGTGGTTAAATAAAATAAATTAGGAAAAGATAGAAAGCATTCAGAAAATTTTCAGTGCCGGAGACGTCTCTGGCAAATCACAGAGACGTCCCCCCGACGAGACGTCTCGCGTTAGTCGTGGAGACGTCTCGGGGACCGAATGAAAGTTTTTAAATTAGGTCGAAACAGCTCGAGCCGACCCGAGCTATCCTCTTTCGTCCCCAACAAAAACACAAAACCCTAGCTTCCATTTTCTCTCCACCACAAACCCTAGCCTCTTTCTCTCCATTTCCCTAGGGTTTCCGAACTATGGCACCTAAAAGAGCTAGGAGAACAGGTGGGAGGCGTCCTAGGGTAGCGACTGTTGGAATTTGTATCCTAAATGTCAATCGTCAGCATATTGATGATTGAATTTTGTAAATAAATTGACAAATTAATAAAGTGTTATTTGGCATTATTCATCATTTCATCTTCAAATGAACTCTTATATGATGAAGTCCTTAGGACTTATGTTATGTTAAAGGAGGATTTATCTTTGAGTCCTTAAACTTGTTTGCGACGAAATGATATGTTGTTACTAGGACGACAACATTATCGAGATTAGGTCGTTGTGTGACATATACGTTGGTTGTCCTCTTAACCAAGGAGTGTGGAGACACTGGTATGCCACACAAGTGAAGTGTAGAAGTACATTTCACTAAACGTGACCAATTCCGGAACGCTCTACTGTCGAGAGATGTTCCGAGTGGATATGGGTATAAGTTTGGCCCTCTGACCTGAGACCGCAACCTGTGACTAGCAAGCAACTCACTGTACTTTGGTACCGGACTACCTGAATTTCTAATTCAGTGACGGAAGGTCACTGGGTGCAGTCAAGTACTTGCATAGTCAGTTGTGAGTCAAGATGAAATTGACCACCCCTGAAAACAGGAGATAATGTCTTGTGATTAATTTAGCAAAACCTTGGCCAGGGTAATCCCAGTGAGGAGTCACGGGATATCTAAAGTTAATCACATAATGGATGTACTAATTATAGGGTTGACAGTGAGCTCTAAGTCATCCTGGCATTAGGAGTCAAAGGGATTGAATTATACAGTAACCATAGTTCAGGGTTCCAGAATATTTGCTTCGCATATATTCGACCTATCCGGACGTCGGGTACCATTGCTAGATGGTCACATCGATTAGTGTAGAAAATTGTTCCTATACTACCGGCTTAGGTTCGAACCTATGAGGTCACACGCATAGAAGATTCCTGATTGATCAAGAAAGCTGATGAATGATTAAGAATCATTCAGGGGTAATTTAGTCAATTTGATTGGCAAATTATCTTATAAAATAATTAAAGTAATTATTGAAGGATTAATTAGTAATTAAATTACTAATAAACTCAATTTGATTGAGTAATTGTGCTAAGGATGAGCCAAATTGAATTGGATTCAAGTTTGGGCTCAATCAGGGTTTTGACCTGATTGGATTAGGTCAGAACCAAAAAGGACTTAAGCTGATCAAATTAATTTTAAATTAATTTGTTCTTAATTGGGGATTGACCTAATTGAATTAGGTCCAACACAAAGTAATAATTCAATTTGATTGAGTTTGCATGAGCCAAAATTGAATTGGATTCAATTTTAGCTCAATCAGGGTCTGACCTGATTAGATTGGGTTCAACCAAATTACTTTGTTTTAATTCGGGTTTGACCAAATTTGATTAGGTGCAACCCAAGAGGATTAGGCTCAGATGATGTGGCAATTATTGGTGACATGGAATTGGATTTCATGAATTTTAAATAAACCAAAATTATTGCATGGCACATGGACCCATTGCTTGACACATGGCGACATTGTTTGTTATTTGAATTTAAATTCAAACATTAAGCAATGTGTTAAATGATTTTAATCACTCAAACCATCAGCCAAGGTGGCGTCTGAGTTTTTGAATGGATTAAATTCAAATTTCAAGAGGTGATTTCGAAATTATGAAGTGTTTTACCTTGCCGCATGGATTTCAAATTCCTTCCCTCTTGCACATGTGTTTAAAATTTGAATTTAAATCAGATTTGGTTGAGATCTGATTTGGGTTGTTCCTATTCCTTTGCATGTGCCAACTAAAAGAGGTTTTCTGAAAATAAATTTCAAATTTTGAATGAAAATTCGGAGGCCATTAAAAGGGGTCAAACATGGGTACCAAAAACACATCCATTGCAGCCTTCTTCCTCACCTGGCTCCTCCTCCTCTTCTTCTCCATTTTAGATAGGGTTTTCAGGGTGAATATCTAGAAGATTCAAGATCAGATCTGAGTCCTCTACTTTCCTTACAAACCTCATCTCTATCTGCTTCAAGACGATTGATCAAGAGTTGATTGAATCCCGGCAGGCAGATTTCAGCTTTCAAGTGTTCTGCAGCTGCTAGCACTATTGCGGAAGAGGATCCTTCAGGACTTCGCGTGTACTTCTCGTAGAGGCCATTCGTGTGCGTGGCTGCGAAGTCAAGAATCAGATTCACAACTTTCATCTATCATAAAAGGTATTAATCTAGCATTAATCATTTATTATGGTGTCAAGGTCTAGGTCCAATTCCCCGAGGTTTTACCCTCTTTTGGGGCTCCTCACGGAGATATCTCCAGAATCCATTCGATGGATATTCGGAGATTAATTGGAATAGAGTTCTTAAGTTTTAGATCTGATAGTTAATCATGCATAAAAGTTTTAGCATAATTGTTTAAACGATTCCGGCATAATCCTATATGTTCTTAAGGTGCTGATTTCTAGATTTGATCTTGTAAGCATGCATGAATTAAATTGTTTGATTCGGTTTTTCCGCTGCGTTTTAAAACTTAAAAAGAACTACGTATGGCTTGATCCCCCTTATGAAGGGGTACGTAGGCAACCCGATCAGGTTCAGCCATGGTTTTCAAAAAAAAAAAAATTCAGCATGCTAAACACCGAAGAACCTAGGATTCACTTTCAGTGGTATCAAAGCCAGGTTTATGTTTAAACTTTTATGTTTTAATTCTTGCAATTAAATCTGAAATCATTAACATGTTTAGATTAGATCTAAAGTGCTTTTTATGATTGATTTAATTGCTGATTATGCATGATTAAGTAGATCTGAAATTTTGGATGCATATGATGCATGTTTGTGTTAGGATTAGTAACATGAATAAATCTGAAATCATAATATTGTTTAGATTAGATCTAAATAAAGTTTATGATTCATATGATCTCTGATTTTAATGAACAAATCAGATCTGAAAATGAAAGTGAAAAAACAAATACATAAGATGTATGTTGTTTGTATTAATTCATGTTGTTATGTATATGTGATGCATGAACATAAAACATAATGACTTAAACATGAATTAAATCTGATTACATGTGATTAATTACAAAAACTCAGATCTGAAAATGTGTTTTAAGAACTGAAAGATTGTAATTAATATGTAATTAAAAAGAAATATGCAATGATCAAAACTTTCATAAGTCTAAACTTAATTGAGAATTAAGTGTTATGAAATAGAATTGTAACTCAATTAATTGACATTGCATAATTCTTTGGGCATATGGGTTAGCTTGAATCAAGTTCTTAGGATTGGGTTAGACCTAAGGTTAGAATCAAACATGGTCTAATTAGAGTTAATTGATCAAATCTAATTAAGTAGTAACTAGATTAGGTCAAGGATACTCTAGGTTAAATACAATAGTTGTAGATTGATCAATTCCATGTCTTTGATTAGACCAAGATGGAACTTGATTTAGGCTCAGAGGTGTAGCCCGAGTCATTTGAGTAATCAAATCGAAATTGATTAACCAGTCGGTGTCTAAGGTAAGTTTGGCAATTTTGACCGGTGGTTTTTAATTGGGAGCTACTCGCACTGATTCGTCTTTGTCGAGTTAATGGCATATCCCTTCCACCGATCTCACTTACCTGGCCGACATGGTCAATCACATTTTGATTGGATCACTTAATGATTCGAGTTAGCCCATGCCTTAAGAAAAATCAGTATGACTGATCTAGGTGTCTCCTTAACCGGTTTGAGTCTAATCTGATTTGGTGAAGTCAGTAGGAGAAATTAGACTAACCGGATCTTCTCATCTATCCTAATTATGAAATTCTCTAAAATTATTAGGTCCTTAAAATGAAATGGTTATGGAGATAACTAGGTCATAACCTCCCATTAAGTTGGGTGATAATGGGTCCAATGTTTTGATAATTATTGAAGGCGCCACACGCCTGGTACTTATCAAGCATTGGAATTATCATTCAATATATGATGAGTTAAGTGTACCTTCAATAGGCGGTCAGGTGAGCCGAGCCACACTCGGGCTTGGTCGTCTATTAGTTGATTAGACTTAACCCTATCATTTAATGGTTGGACCTGACTAGGGTATTCAGTGGAGGCGCTACACGCCTGCCGGAAAACCTAGGGCAAAATCATCACTAGAAGTTGCTTGGTGAAGCAATTGGTTAAGAACCTACCTATAGGTGCATATGGGTTGGCCGAGCCACACTCGGGCCTATATGGGATCTATTGGGTTCTAGTGCCCACTAAAGAATTAGGAGTAATTTTTCGAATTAGAGGTAGAGGCTACCAATTTGTATAAAATAGTGGGAATATCTTTAGACTAAAGTCCAAGTCTACTGTGTTTAGTCAATTCATATACTAATAGCCAAATTTTTTTTTTATGCAGAAATGGCCACTAATTTATCACTTCGCTCATTGTTGGACAATGACAAGTTGACTGGTCCAAATTTCAATAATTGGCATAGGAAACTGATAGTGCTAGAGCATGAGAGGATCCTTTATGTGATAACGGATCAAGCACCTGAGCAGCCCGCTGCTAATGCATCAAGATCGGCCAGAGACACTTATCAGAAGTGGCTCAGTGACCGGATCACTGTTCGATGCATCATGTTGGCAGCAATAAGTGATGAGTTTAGTAGGCGTTTTGAGAATACGCAGCCGGAAGATATCATTCAAGTATTGAATGAATCATTCGGCGTTCCTGACGACGTTGAGAGGCACAAAACTAGTTGTGCCATCTTTAGCGCCCGAATGAAAGATGGGACCTCGGTAACTGATCATGTACTGTACATGATTGAGTTGATCGAGCGTCTAAGCTCTCTTGGCTTTCCCCTTCATGATCAATTGGGGAAGGATGCCATACTAAACTCATTGCCTGGATCATACCGTCCTTTTCTCACTCATTTTCGTATGACGAAACCTGTAGTGAATTATCACCAATTGTTGGGGTTACTACAGACGTTTGAGAATGATCACCAACTTCTTAAGAAGACGGTGAATTTAGTGGGAGGTTCATCCAAGGGTCGCTCCTTTAAGAAAGGAAAAAAGAAAAATAAAATCCAAAAGAAACAGGTGCACCATGCTCAGCCTAGTCAGAAAAAGAATAAAAAGGCTGATCAGAGCAAGGCGGAGTGCTTCTTCTGCAAGAAGCAAGGACATTGGAAGAGGAACTGTCCTCTTTACATTGCATCCCTCGATCCGAACCGGCCTAAGAAAAGTGGGCAATTAGTTGCCAATCAAGGTACTTATATGATAACACCTTGCAATTTTTCTATTTGTGATAATTCGACCTGGGTATTGGATACCGGTAGTCCTTTTAATATTTGCAATTCGTTGCAGGAGCTACAAGTCAGTAAGAGGTTTGAAGAAGGAGAAAGGTTCCTGAATGTTGGAGATGGAAGACCAGTTCCAGTTCTAGCTTTAGGAATTCTTAAACTTGAATTCAACTCTCATGTAAATGTCCTTAGTGATTGTCACTATTGTCCAAGTTTTCTATTGAATATCATTTCTGTAGGCCTTTTGGCCAAAAATGGTTATGAAATATCAATAAAAAAGGATTATTGCAATGTCATTTGGAATGGTGTTGTTGTAATGAATGGAATTCTGAGTAATGGCATTTACATTTTGTCACAGCCTGTTCATGTAATGTATAAATCCAATAAGCACCCTAGAATAGATAATGTCATGGATGTCTACCTTTGGCATCATAGGCTAGGTCATATTAATAAGAATAGGATGAACAGGTTAAGTAAAGAGGGAATCCTTGATGTTAATGATGTGAATCATTGACAACCTGTGAATCATGTCTTCTTGGTAAAATAACCAAATCACCTTTTACCGGAAAAGGTGAACGAGCTAGTGATTTATTGACCCTTGTACATTCTGATGTATGTGGGCCAATGAGCACAGATGCTAGAGGTGGGTATTCATATTTCATTACGTTTACAGACGACCTTTCTAGGTATGGTTATGTCTATTTAATGAGACATAAATCTGAATCATTTGAAATGTTCAAATTATATCGTAATGAAGTAGAAAAACAAACTGGAAAGAGTATTAAAACTCTTCGATCAGATCGAGGAGGTGAATACCTCTCCAGTGAATTTTTGACATATCTAGGAGAAAATGGGATTCTCTCCCAATGGACTCCTCCTGGTACACCACAATATAATGGTGTGTCAGAAAGGAGAAATCGAACTCTGTTAGACATGGTTCGATCTATGATGGGGTTTGCTAATCTGCCCATATCCTTTTGGGGATATGCTCTTGAGTCAGCCTGCTATATTCTAAATAAGGTTCCAAGTAAGTCTGTAAATAAAACACCACATGAGATGTGGACTGGACGTAAGCCGATGCTCTCTCACCTTAGGATTTGGGGGTGTCCGGCGTACGTCAAACGTTTGAAGACAGACAAACTTGAACCCAAGTCTGACAAATGTTTCTTTGTTGGTTACCCTAAAGAAACTAAAGGATATTACTTCTACTTTGCTGAAGAACAAAAGTTGTTCGTAAGCAATAGAGCAATTTTCTTAGAAAAGGAATTCCTTGGTGAAGGAACAAATAGCTCTAATGTTGAGCTTAGAGAAGTTCAACATGTAGAAGATCCGACACCATCTACTAAACCAGTTGAGTCGGATTTGATTAGATCAGATCCAGAACCCATATTAGATGCACCATTAAGGCGATCGGGTAGAGTACCACGTCAGCCAGACAGATACTACGGTTTCTTGGTCCGGAATGGGGATCCTATCGAACTTGATGAAAACGATGAGGATCCGATCACATATATGGATGCAATGCAGAGGTATGACTCTGATAAATGGCTTGGAGCCATGCAATCCGAAATGGAATCCATGAAGGTCAATGATGTTTGGACATTAGTTGACCCACCCGAAGGAATTAAATCCATAGGGTGTAAGTGGATATTCAAAAGGAAATGGGGCGCAGACGGAAAGGTAGAGACCTATAAAGCCCGTCTGGTTGCCAAGGGTTATCGTCAACGTTATGGTATTGACTATGACGAGACGTTTTCTCCTGTGGCAATGCTCAAGTCCATTCGGATTGTGCTTGCGATAGCAGCACATTTAGACTATGAAATCTGGCAAATGGATGTAAAGACCGCATTTCTAAATGGAGATTTAGAAGAGAAAGTGTATATGATACAACCTGAAGGTTTTACATCTGCAGATGAGTCTAAAGTGTGCAAGCTTCAAAAATCCATTTATGGATTAAAGCAAGCTTCACGGAGTTGGAATATACGTTTTGATAAGGTAATCAAAACATATGGCTTCATTAAGAATGAAGAGGAACCTTGCATTTATAAATGGGCAAATGGTTCAGTTATTATATTCCTTATTTTGTATGTGGATGACATTCTTTTAATCGGGAATGACATTTCTGCATTACAAGGAATAAAGGTTTGGCTATCATCTCAATTTGCCATGAAGGATTTGGGAGAAGCATCTTACATCCTAGGGATGAAGATCTATAGAGATAGATCTAGAAGATTGCTTGGATTATCCCAATCCACATACATTGATACTATACTGAAGAGGTTCAGTATGATTAATTCCAAGAAAGGCTATCTTCCGATGGGCCATGGAATTAACCTCTCTAAAAGGGATTGTCCGACAACCCCTCAAGAAAGAGAGAGTATGGATAGAATTCCATATGCTTCGGCAGTGGGATCTATAATGTATGCCATGACATGTACTAGACCAGACGTGGCATACTCATTAGGAGTAGTGAGCAGATACCAGTCTGATCCAGGTTGCAACCACTGGAAGGTTGTAAAAACCATCCTTAAGTATTTGAGAAATACTAAAGATCAGTGGCTTGTCTATGGTGATTCTGACTTAAAACTTGAGGAATATACTGATTCAAGTTTTCAGTCAGATCAAGATGATAGCAAGAGCGTGTCAGGATATATCTTCACTCTTAAGGGTGGGGCCATCTGCTGGAAGAGTTCCAAGCAGCATACAGTGGCAGATTCTACATGTGAAGCAGAATATATCGCAGCATCTGATGCCGCCAAGGAAGCTGTATGGTTGCGGAAGTTCATCACCGAGCTTGGAGTGACACCCTCCATTGATGGTCCAGTGCCTGTATTTTGTGACAATACTGGGGCCATAGCTCAAGCAAGAGAACCCAAAGCACATCAGCGGACCAAGCATATTCTACGTCGCTACCACCTGGTTCGAGAGATCATCGATCGAGGTGATATTGATCTTCAGAAGATTGACACAAAAGAAAATCTGGCTGACACATTTACCAAAGTCCTCGGCATCAAAGAGTTCGACGAACACAAGTCGAAGATGGGTATTAGATACTGTGCCGATTGGCATTAGGCTAAGTGGGAGTTGTTGGAATTTGTATCCTAAATGTCAATCGTCAGCATATTGATGATTGAATTTTGTAAATGAATTGACAAATTAATAAAGTGTTATTTGGCATTATTCATCATTTCATCTTCAAATGAACTCTTATATGATGAAGTCCTTAGGACTTATGTTATGTTAAAGGAGGATTTATCTTTGAGTCCTTAAACTTGTTTGCGACGAAATGATATGTTGTTACTAGGACGACAACATTATCGAGATTAGGTCGTTGTGTGACATATACGTTGGTTGTCCTCTTAACCAAGGAGTGTGGAGACACTGGTATGCCACACAAGTGAAGTGTAGAAGTACATTTCACTAAACGTGACCAATTCCGGAACGCTCTACTGTCGAGAGATGTTCCGAGTGGATATGGGTATAAGTTTGGCCCTCTGATCTGAAACCGCAACCTGTGACTAGCAAGCAACTCACTGTACTTTGGTACCGGACTATCTGAATTTCTAATTCAGTGACGGAAGGTCACTGGGTGCAGTCAAGTACTTGCGTAGTCAGTTGTGAGTCAAGATGGAATTGACCCCTCCTGAAAACAGGAGATAATGTCTTGTGATTAATTTAGCAAAACCTTGGCCAGGGTAATCCCAGTGAGGAGTCACAGGATATCTAAAGTTAATCACATAATGGATGTACTAATTATAGGGTTGACAGTGAGCTCTAAGTCATCCTGGCATTAGGAGTCAAAGGGATTGAATTATACAGTAACCATAGTTCAGGGTTTCAGAATATTTGCTTCGCATATATTCGATCTATCCGGATGTCGGGTACCATTACTAGATGGTCACATCGATTAGTGTAGAAAATTGTTCCTATACTACCGGTTTAGGTTCCAACCTATGAGGTCACACGCATAGAAGATTCCTGATTGATCAAGAAAGCTGATGAATGATTAAGAATCATTCAGGGGTAATTTGGTCAATTTGATTGGCAAATTATCTTATAAAATAATTAAAGTAATTATTGAAGGATTAATTAGTAATTAAATTACTACTAAACTCAATTTGATTGAGTAATTGTGCTAAGGATGAGCCAAATTGAATTGGATTCAAGTTTGGGCTCAATCAGGGTTTTGACCTGATTGGATTAGGTCAGAACCAAAAAGTACTTAAGCTGATCAAATTAATTTTAAATTAATTTGTTCTTAATTGGGGATTGACCTAATTGAATTAGGTCCAACACAAAGTAATAATTCAATTTGATTGAGTTTGCATGAGCCAAAATTGAATTGGATTCAATTTGAGCTCAATCAGGGTCTGACCTGATTAGATTGGGTTCAACCAAATTGCTTTGTTTTAATTCGGGTTTGACCAAATTTGATTAGGTGCAACCCAAGGGGATTAGGCTCAGATGATGTGGCAATTATTGGTGACATGGAATTGGATTTCATGAATTTTAAATAAACCAAAATTATTGCATGGCACATGGACCCATTGCTTGACACATGGCGACATTGTTTGTTATTTGAATTTAAATTCAAACATTAAGCAATGTGTTAAATGATTTTAATCACTCAAACCATCAGCCAAGGTGGCGTCTGAGTTTTTGAATGGATTAAATTCGAATTTCAAGAGGTGATTTCGAAATTATGAAGTGTTTTACCTTGCCACATGGATTTCAAATTCCTTCCCTCTTGCACATGTGTTTAAAATTTGAATTTAAATCAGATTTGGTTGAGATCTGATTTCGGTTGTTCCCATTCCTTTGCATGTGCCAACTAAAAGAGGTTTTCTGAAAATAAATTTCAAATTTTGAATGAAAATTCGGAGGCCATTAAAAGGGGTCAAACATGGGCACCAAAAACACATCCATTGCAGCCTTCTTCCTCACCCGGCTCCTCCTCCTCTTCTTCTCCATTTTAGATAGGGTTTTCAGGGTGAATATCTAGAAGATTCAAGATCAGATCTGAGTCCTCTACTTCCCTTACAAACCTCATCTCTATCTGCTTCAAGACGATTGATCAAGAGTTGATTGAATCCCGGCGGGCAGATTTTAGCTTTCAAGTGTTCTGCAGCTGCTAGCACTGTTGCGGAAGAAGATCCTTCAGGACTTCGCGTGTACTTCTCGTAGAGGCCATTCGTGTGCGTGGCTGCGAAGTCAAGAATCAGATTCACAACTTTCATCCATCATAAAAGGTATTAATCTAGCATTAATCATTTATTATGGTGTCAAGGTCTAGGTCCAATTCCCCGAGGTTTTATCCTCTTTTGGGGCTCCTCACGGAGATATCTCCAGAATCCATTCGATGGATATTCGGAGATTAATTGGAATAAAGTTCTTAAGTTTTAGATCTGATAGTTAATCATGCATAAAAGTTTTAGCATAATTGTTTAAACGATTCCGGCATAATCCTATATGTTCTTAAGGTGCTGATTTCTAGATTTGATCTTGTAAGCATGCATGAATTAAATTGTTTAATTCGGTTTTTCCGCTGCGTTTTAAAACTTAAAATGAACTACGTATGGCTTGATCCCCCTTATGAAGGGGTACGTAGGCAACCCGATCAGGTTCAGCCATGGTTTTCAAATAAAAAAAAAATTCAGCATACTAAACACTGAAGAACCTAGGATTCACTTTCAGCGACCGACGACGAGGAACGGAGGGAAGAGCCTTCCGCGCCGTCTCCTCCGGTTGCTCCGCCAACCACGACCCTTTCCTGTGCAAATCGCACAGTAACCACTGGTAGGTACATTGACTTCCAATTTCTAGATAGTGAGGGGTTCTCTATTGGAGAGAGACTCCGTGCCCAAGATTGGGAATACCTTTGTACCCTCAATACATCAACCTATCCCGGCCTAGTTAGAGAGATGTTTAGCAACATGGGCTTAGGGGACTCGGGGTACACTGGATATGTCCGAGGGACATTGATAGAGATTAATGAGGATATCCTATCTAGTATATTGCAAATCCCTAAATACGGTGGGCTCCGACCTCACATCCCCAAAGGGAAATTGCCCTAAACCTAGTTTTAGGATGAGAGGACTGCGGCCCTCTTGATGTAGTTAACTCCCAAGACCTAAATGCCGAGATGAGACTGCTTTTGAGTATTGTCAACCGGGTCTTGTTTCCAAAAACCGGTCGCTTCGATTTTATTTCGGAGCGAGATTTAGTCATCATGCACCACATCCTACTAGGGATTCCCCTAAACCTTCCTAGACTTATGTTGAACTACATTTCGATATGTCATAGGTATTCTAGGTTTAGCATACCATATGGGATGATCTTTACCCTACTGTTCAAACATTTCAAAGTTCTCATTCTAGAAAATGAGCCTGCAAAACCTTTGAGAAACACCGACTACTATAATGAAAGCACAATGCGTAGAATGGAGTTTCACAAGGTAGATGGGTCTTGGGTTAAGGTACCTAAAAGAAAATCTCAAACCCTAGAGCCTGAGATCCCACATCAGGAGCCTGACCACTGTTGCCCAGAGATGGTCACCCAAGAGGGGGGTGAATTGGGTGTTTTAAAAACTTTTTGACTATTTAAAAGTAAAACACACAAATATAAGAGCTAAAGCAAGAATAAAGCTATGAAGACAACCAATCGCAAACACAGGCTTTTATAGTGGTTCGGAGCCTCCACTGCTCCTACATCCACTCCCCAAAGCACCTTTGGGAATTTCCACTATAATCCACGATTACAGTACGGTAGTTTTGCGAGTTCACTACCCAACTCGTTGCTTTACACCGGGCTCACAACAAACCCTAAAACCCCCAATTTAACCTAGGCTTGGGACGCCTTTCCCTTGTTCCAAGTCCCTTGACTGGAACAAGCACAATGTTAAAAGAGATTTACAAACAATTGGAAAGCTCTAAATAAGCAAATATGACAATGATAAACAATAGAACCCGGAAGAATCCTTTTGCCGTTGGAAGCGTGGGAAATGGTGATTCTTCCGATGTGGATTGCGTAGGTTTGAGTGTGAGCTTTGAATGCACGAGCGGAAGAGAGTAGTTGAGCTTGAAATCACTTGGAAAGCTTGAAAGCACTTGATTTCTTCACTTGAATGCACTAACTCCCTTGAACCTCTTTTTCTTTCTTCTCTCTTGAATGATTTTGCTTTTGGGTTGGTGAAGAGTTGTTTAGAAGCACTTAAGAGGTCCCTTTTATAGCCCAAAAAGCAAATATAGCCGTTAGAGATAAAGTGAAGGAGATTTGAAATTCAAACCAAATCTGAAAAGTTGTCAGTCGCGTCCCAGGCGTTCCGGGGACGTCTCCGCTTCAACGAGAGACGTCTCGGCTACAAGATTTTACTTTTTACGTTGTCTGGGGACGACTCAGCTCTTTACGGGGACGACTCTGGAATTGTACCGTTTGAATCCTTGCCTTTCTGATTTGCTGAGAGGGTCGTCTCTGCACTTTACGGGGATGTCTCGGCTTGTTTGCACTTTTTGAATGGGGATGACTCCGCTCCCTCGGGGACGACTCCGCTTCTTTATCTCAGAAAAACATGTCTTCTGGAGTTCCCTGAGAGAGTCGACTCCGCTCTTTCAGGGGACGTCTCCGCTGCCTTATCACCGAAAAAATCATTCTCTGGAAAACCCTGAGAGAGCCATCTCCGCTATCTAGGGGACGACTCCGGAGATCTGCTTTTTACTTGCGGGGACGACTCCGCATATGGTGGGGACGTCTCGCGCATGTCTCTTGAAAACTGCCTTTCTGCCGCCACTGAGAGAGTCGACTCCGCTATCGCGGGGACGACTCGGCAGGTGCCGGGGACGTCTCCAGACGTGCCAGTTCTTCCTGTTTGTGCCAGAGACGTCTCTGAGACTATCAGGAGACGTCTCGGCTGTCCCTGAACTTTTTCTTTCATCTCAAAAAATTCTTCAATAAATTCATAAAAATTATGGGAACTTGTCTAGACATTTCTTAACAATATTCTTAATAAAACACATGAATTTCTCAATTAAGTTGTTAAGATAAATGGAATTATACTCTAGTATTTTGTATTCATCAAAATCCATTAGGGGGTCAACAATCTCCCCCTTTTTGATGATGACAAAACACTGAGTATATGCAAAATTCGAAATTTAAACATATACACAGTATTTGCTCAGATGTACAGGTATAATGTTTTGATTAGAACTAGATACAATGTGAAATGAAATATTGATGCTAAAGATAATTGAAAGCTAAGTTCTTTTTGACTCCCCCTTTCTTTTCCAGAAGGGCAATTATCTTAAAGCCAATATTCTTCAATTTTATCTCTTCTAATTCAACTTTTAAGCATGAATTTTGTATTTTGCATTCCAATGTATCCATATTGGTTCTACTCCCCTTATCTATATTGGTTGTTCTATGGTTCTACTCCCCCTTTTTGTCATCAACAATGAAGGGGACAAATTATCTGTAGGTGCTTAAAGCATACTTCCTAGTAAGATTCAGCATATTTCCATGAACCACTTAAGAATATTCAAGTTGTGCTCCCCCTGTCCAAGTCATTTCTATTAATGAATTCAGTCATTCATATCACTCCCCCTTTGTTTTGGAATTCATTTCAGACTCATCTTTTTGTTTAGTATAGTTATCACAAGATGTGCTCCCTCTGTTTTATATGCATTGTTTCTTTGTATCAAATTTGAACACTCAAGTTATGTGATAAGATTTTTATGGCACATCACAAAATCACATACACAATCACATACACAGAGTTAGAAATGTACACAGGGTTTCAAAAGAAATTGTATGTCATTCATATGTCATTGTAAACCTTTGAAGTCAGTACATAGTCAAAAGAAGAAATCATTACAAGTATTGATTTCTAATACAAAAAGTGTTTCAAAATAGCCTAGGGTTTACAAAAAGAAGATCCCTAGATGTTTACAAAACGTCCCTTATCGGCGACGTTGCTCATAAACCCTACAAGCTGCATCTATAAAAGCATTGATTGAATCCATTAGGGTCTTAAATTGATCTCCCTGTGACTTGTGGAAGGCTGCCACAAGTGCTTCAAATTCTTCAGTTGCCATTTCAATCCTCCCTCTAAGTTGGGCAACTAAAGTGCCCACATTGCCTCCTGGGCTTGTCAACTCTTTGAGACTCTTGGAAATGGTCTTCAAGCTGTCCTTGAGCTCAATTGACCTGCAGGTTTGGGTGGCACCCACACCAATCATTTCTTGCGTTGTAGCTTCAATTTGAGCTCTAACTTCCTTCAGCTCTTGTAGAAGCCCTTCATGTGAAGCTCTGATGGGGGCCAACTCAGTGGAGATCATGGATCTCATCTCCTCCCTCATCTGCTGGCAAATGACAGATGCTAAGGTGCGCATCTGATCCTCTGATAGGAAGGAAGGCCCACTGACTGGAGGAGGTGGTGGCATGGATGTGGAAGGTCCAGCTGAGCTGGAGGGTATATCAGGGATATCCATGTGGCTAGGTGGAGGAGAGTGATGGTCAGACTCGTGATGTGGGATCTCAGGCTCTAGGGTTTGTGCTTTTCTTTTTGGAACCTTGACCCAAGATCCATCTATCTTATGAAACTCCATTCTTCTCATTGTGCCCTCATTATAGTAGTCGGTGTTTCTCAAGGGCTTTGCAGGTTCATTTTCGGGAATGTGAACCTTAAAGTGTTTGAAAACTAAGGTAAAGATCATGCCATAGGGTAAACTAAACCTAGAATACCTATGACATAGGGCAATGTAGTTTAGCATGAGTCTAGGGAGGTTTAGAGGAATCCCTAGTAGGATATGATGCATTATAACTAAATCTCGCTCCGAAACAAAATCAAAGCGACCGGTTTTGGGAAACAAGACCCGGTTGACAATACTTAAAAGTAATCTTATTTCGGCATTTAGGTCTTGGGAGTTGACAACATCAAGAGGGCCGCAGTCCTCTCGTCCTAAAAGTAAATTTAGGGCTGACTCCCTTTGGGGATGTGAGGTTGGAGCCTCACCGTCCTTGGGGATTTGCAAGACAGTGGATAGGACATCTTCATTGACTTCTACTAATGTCCCCCGGACATATGCAGTGTACCCTAGGTCCCCTAAGGCCATATTGCTAAAAAGTTCTCTAACTAGGCCGGGGTAGGTCGAGGTATTAAGGGTACAAAGGTGCTCCCACCCTTGGGCTCGGAGTCTCTCTCCAATAGAGAACCCCTCATTATCTAAAAATAAAAAATCTATATACCTACCGGTCGTGACTGTGCGATTTGCACAGGAGATGGTTGTGGTTGGCGGAGCAACCGGAGGAGACGGCGCGGAAGGTTCTTCCCTCCGTTCCTCACCGTCGGCCGCTGTCCTAGGTCGCCTTCCACGGGTCGTCCTAGCTCTTTTGGGTGCCATTGAGTGGAAATCCTAAGGAAATGTGGAGAAGGAGGCTAGTGTTTGTGATGGAGAACAAGCGGAGGCTAGGGTTTTTGGTTTTGGTCGGAAATGAGAGAAGATAGCTCGGGTCGGCTCGAGCTGTTTCACTTATTTTAAAAAATTCTAGTTCGGTCCCCGAGACGTCTCCGCGACTAAGGCGAGACGTCTCGCCTGGGGGGACGTCTCTGCGATTTCCCAGAGACGTCTCCGGCACTGAAAAAATTTCAGACTGAACTCTATCTTTTCCCAATTTTTGTTTAATCACCCTAATCAACATGATCTCTTTTGATAAACTCAGAGTGAATTTGTTTGTGATCCTCCCCCTTAATAATACATCCTATAATAATTTGATAATGATTTTTGAATTATTAATATTGAAATGAGGAATGTTTGACCAAATTTCGAATACCTATGAAATAGGCTCTGAAAATATCTCCATGAAGAGTCCAAGAGAGGATAACCATCCTCCGGAAAGTCAAACAGTTCGTCATTTAGCTTAGATGAATTCATGTTTTCACTTATGTTTACTTTGAGGTGGATTACTAGTTTGAGTAGCAAAGCAATGCAATACAAGTTCAATTCATTTGCTAGGATCATACAAGCTCAAGGTATTCCTTAGGAAGTTGAATCTATCTTTACAAAGGGGCTTTGTAAAGATATCGGCCAATTGATTTTCAGTGCATACATATTCAATCATCATATTATTTTTCAGCACATGATCCCTAATAAAATGATGCCTAATCTCTATATGCTTTGACTTAGAGTGTTGAACAGGATTTTTTGTTAAATTAATTGCACTTGTATTATCACACTTAATTGGTATATTATCCATTTTGATACCGAAGTCTTCAAGTTGTTGCTTAATCCAAAGAACTTGGGCACAACAGCTTCCAACTGCTATGTACTCAGCCTCAGCTGTGGACAAGGCAACTGAATTTTGTTTCTTGCTAAACCAAGAAACCAAATTAGCACCCAAGAATTGACATGTGCCACTTGTGCTTTTTCTGTCGAGTTTGCACCCGGCAAAATCAGCATTGGAATAAGCAATTAAATTTATGTTAGATTGTTTAGAATACCATAATCCTACATTAGATGTCCCTACTAGATATCTAAAAATTCTCTTAACAGCTTGCAAGTGTGATTCCTTAGGACATGCTTGGTATCTAGCACACATACAAACACTGAATAATATATCTGGTCTACTAGCAGTAAGGTAAAGTAAAGAGCCTATCATACCTCTGTACAATTTGCAGTCTATACTTTTACCTTTTTCATCTTTGTCAAGCTTGCAACTTGAGCCCATGGGTGTGCTGATTTCCTTTGCATCCTTCATCTTGAATTTTTCCAACATTTTCTTGATGTATTTGGATTGACTGATGAAGATGCCTTCCTCTGATTGTTTTATTTGTAGCCCAAGGAAGAAGTTGAGCTCACCCATCATGCTCATTTCAAATTCTCCCTGCATAAGCTTGGCAAACTCTTGACAAAGATTATCATTAGTAGCACCAAAAATTATATCATCCACATAAATTTGCACAAGCAATAAGTCATTTCCTTTTTTTTTGATAAAGAGGGTTTTGTCTACATTTCCTCTCTTAAATTTGTTTTCAATTAGGAAATTACTTAACCTTTCATACCATGCCCTAGGAGCTTGCTTAAGTCCATACAATGCTTTATGCAATTTATACACATAATCTGGATGTAAGTGATTTTCAAAACCTGGAGGTTGTCCTACATAAACTTCCTCCATTATATAACCATTTAGAAATGCACTTTTTACATCCATTTGATAAAGTTTAAAATCCATGAAGCATGCATATGCCAAAAGTAATCTAATAGCTTCTAATCTAGCAACAGGAGCAAAAGTTTCATCAAAATCTATTCCTTCCTCCTGATTATATCCTTTGGCCACTAGCCTAGCTTTGTTTCTTATTACTATCCCATCATCATCTAGTTTATTTCTATATACCCATTTGGTGCCTATAATTGAAATATTAGGGGGTCTTTTCATTAGAGTCCAAACTTCATTTCTTTCAAATTGATTTAATTCCTCTTGCATAGCATTCATCCAATTGTCATCTTTTTCAGCTTCTTCTAGTGATTTAGGCTCTATTTGAGAAACGAAAGCAAGATAATTACTAGTATTTCTTAGAGAGGATCTAGTTCTTATACCTTGGGAAGGATCACCAAGGATTAGATCCTTTGGATGATCATGTGCATACCTCCATTCCTTAGGAAGATCTTGATTTCTTGATGGAGGTTGATCTTCTTCACCTTGCTGATTTGTATCTTCTTTGATCTCATCCTCATGTTGTTTGTCTTGAATGGAGAATTCCTTCATTCGGTCTTCAAGTATACCTGCATCACCATCTTCTTCTTTTCTAGAAGAATCTCCATTAGCTTCATCAAAAACAACATGAATGGATTCTTCAACAACGAGAATTCTCTTGTTGAAGACCCTGTATGCTCTACTAGATGAGGAATAACCTAAGAAGATTTCCTCATCTGATTTAGCACTAAATTTGCTTAGATTGTCCTTTCCATTATTTAAAATAAAGCATCGACAACCGAAAACATGAAAATAGCTTATATTTGGTTTCTTACCTTTTATTAGCTCATAAGGTGTTTTCTTCAAGATGGATCTAACTAAAGCACGATTCAAAATATGACATGGAGTATTTATTGCTTCAGCCCAAAAATACTTTGGTAGATCCGATTCGCACAACATGGTACGAGCCCTATCTGCTAGTGTGCGATTCTTCCTTTCTACCACCCCATTTTGTTGGGGTGTCCTAGGTACCGAGAAGTTGTGATTGATACCATTTTCTTCACAAAATTTTTCAAAATACTGATTTTCAAACTCGGTACCATGATCACTCCTAATTGCTTTTAGTTTAAGATTGAGTTCATTTGAAACCCTATTATGAAAATTGATAAAAGCGGAAAAGGACTCATTTTTGTGTGCAAGAAATGAAACCCATGTAAAACGTGAAAAATCATCAACGATTACAAGACCAAATTTCTTACCCCCTAGACTAGCAGTTCTAGTGGGTCCAAACAAATCCATGTGAATTAGTTCTAAGGGTTTTGATGTTGAGACTATGTTCTTAGACTTGAAAGAACTTCTTGTTTGTTTCCCTAATTGACATGCAGCACAAATTTTATTCTTTTCAAAGTCTATTTTTGGTAGTCCTTTGACTAGATCCTTTGTAATTAATTTAGAGATTAAATCCATGCTAGCATGCCCTAACCTACGATGCCATAACCAACTAGTCTCATTGACTTTGGGATTCATGGCTACAAGACATTGGCCATCCTTCATGGTGAGATCATCAAGATCTACCATGTAAACATTTCCATGCCTATGTCCTGTGAGTATGATCTCATTATCAATTGGACTACTAATTATGCATAGTGAAGATTCAAATGATACTTTAAATCCCTTGTCACAAAATTGACTTATACTTAATAAATTATGTTTTAGTCCATTAACTAACAATACATTATCAATAAATGAGGAGGGTGATATGGAGATTTTACCAACACCAATGATTCGGCCTTTAGCATTGTCTCCAAATGTGACTACTCCTCCTTCTTTTGATTCCAAGGTGACGAAGAGACTCTTGTCACCGGTCATATGCCTTGAGCAACCGCTATCAAGATACCACATTCTCTTTTTATTTCCGGCTGCAAGGCATACCTGCAAAATGATCATGTGAAGCTCTTAGGTACCCAAGTTTTCTTGGGTCCTTCATGGTTAGTGTGGTTGGTTCCCTTAGGTACCCATACTTTAGTTATGTTTTTGGCTTTCACAAATGTACTCTTGTTAGTTTGGATCTTTCTTTGAATACAAGAGTAGGCTTTATGTCCATTCTTTCCACAATGAAAGCATGTAGGTTTTTCAGTTTTTACATCTTGTGCTTTTATGAAGAAATTCTTTAGATACTTTTGTTGTTTGTTAGTTTTATATCCTAATCCGGCTTTATTGAAAACAACTCTTTGATTTGAAAGAATAAGATTTAGTTTTTCAGAGCTTTGTGTAAATTTTTCAACAATTGGTTTGTACTTATGTACCTCGTTCTTAAAATTCAAATTTTCTTTAACTAGTTCTTCCTTATCCTGTTTAAGAGATTCAACATTTCGTGCAAGTGAGGTATTATTATTGAGTAGGGATTTTATTTTTAGATTTAATTCCTTAATTAGTGTTTTTGCCTTTTCATTTTCAATGTTAAGTTTTGAATTTTTGATTTCTAGGTCAATAGTGTTAATATTTTTAATGCTCTCTTTTTCAATTAATAGGTTCTCAATATCTTCCTTCAGTTTTTGATTGGAGACTTTTAATTCTTTATTCTTTGCTCCTAACATACTACAATCACCCATAAGTTCTTGAAAAGCTTCATACAATTCTTCTAAAGTAAAATTTATAGTTGGGTTTTGACATACCTCGTCGTCTTCGAACGCCATGAAGCATAAATTGGCGGTCTCTTCCTTCTCTTTCTCGGAGGATGATGTGTCACTATCATCCCATGTTGCCTTCAATGCCTTCTTCTTCTTCTTTCCAAAGTACTTCTTTTGTTGAGGGCATTCGGAACGAATGTGTCCCGGTCTCTTGCAATCATAGCATATGATTGGGTCTCTTTCTTTTTCTTTTTCCTTTTCCCAATCATTTCTCCCTCCAAACTTTTTCCTAGGGAAGGGTTTCTTTTTCCTCATGAATTTTTTAAACTTCCTAACTATCAAACCCAAGTCCTCGTCCTCACTTTCTTCCTCACTCTCACTACTTTCTTCTTCACACACACTCGAAGTAGCCTTGAGTGCAATTGTCTTCTTCTTTGGCAAATCATCTTCATGTTGCTTCATTGTGAGCTCATGCGTCATTAATGAGCCCAAAAGTTGTTCTAGCCCCAAGGTGTTGAGGTCTTTGGCTTCTACGATCGCCGTGACCTTTGCTTCCTATGCTTTTGGCAAAGACCTGAGAATTTTACTCACAAGTTCCGGGTTAGTATAAGATTTACCCAAACCTTTTAGACCATTAATTATATCGGTAAAGCGTGTAAACATGCATGTGATGGTTTCATTGGGTTCCATCTTAAACAACTCATATTTGTGAACTAGAATGTTCACTTTGGACTCCTTGACTTGATTTGTACCCTCGTGGGTAACTTCAAGCCTATCCCATATTTCCTTAGCGGAACTACATGTGGAGACTCTATTAAACTCATTTGCATCTAAAGAACAAAATAATGAGTTCATGGCTCTAGAATTGAGTTGAGCCATCCTATCATCATTCTCATCCCAATCCTCTTCAGGTTTGGGAACTCGAATGCCATTAACCATGTGTGATGGTTCTTGTGGTCCCTTGACTATAACCCTCCACAAGGCATAGTCTTGTGCTTGAATGAAGATTCTCATTCTAGTCTTCCAATAGGTATAATTTGTCCCATTGAAGAGTGGAGGTCTATTGGTTGCTTGCCCCTCGGCAGGAACATTGTTAAAGGGTGTTGCCATCTAGATCTTTGGCTAAGACGGTTAGGTCTTTCAAGAAATACACAGAGCACCTGCTCTGATACCACTTGTTGCCCAGAGATGGTCACCCAAGAGGGGGGTGAATTGGGTGTTTTAAAAACTTTTTGACTATTTAAAAGTAAAACACACAAATATAAGAGCTAAAGCAAGAATAAAGCTATGAAGACAACCAATCGCAAACACAGGCTTTTATAGTGGTTCGGAGCCTCCACTGCTCCTACATCCACTCTCCAAAGCACCTTTGGAAATTTCCACTATAATCCACGATTACAGTACGGTAGTTTTGCGAGTTCACTACCCAACTCGTTGTTTTACACCGGGCTCACAACAAACCCTAAAACTCCCAATTTAACCTAGGCTTGGGACGCCTTTCCCTTGTTCCAAGTCCCTTGACTGGAACAAGCACAATGTTAAAAGAGATTTACAAACAATTGGAAAGCTCTAAATAAGCAAATATGACAATGATAAACAATAGAACCCGGAAGAATCCTTTTGCCGTTGGAAGCATGGGAAATGGTGATTCTTCCGATGTGGATTGCGTAGGTTTGAGTGTGAGCTTTGAATGCACGAGCGGAAGAGAGTAGTTGAGCTTGAAATCACTTGGAAAGCTTGAAAGCACTTGATTTCTTCACTTGAATGCACTAACTCCCTTGAACCTCTTTTTCTTTCTTCTCTCTTGAATGATTTTGCTTTTGGGTTGGTGAAGAGTTGTTTAGAAGCACTTAAGAGGTCCCTTTTATAGCCCAAAAAGCAAATATAGCCGTTAGAGATAAAGTGAAGGAGATTTGAAATTCAAACCAAACCTGAAAAGTTGTCAGTCGCGTCCCAAGCATTCCGGGGACGTCTCCGCTTCAACGAGAGACGTCTCGGCTACAAGATTTTACTTTTTACGTTGTCTGGGGACGACTCGGCTCTTTACGGGGACGACTCTGGAATTGTACCGTTTGAATCCTTGCCTTTCTGATTTGCTGAGAGGGTCGTCTCTGCACTTTACGGGGATGTCTCGGCTTGTTTGCACTTTTTGAATGGGGACGACTCCGCTCCCTCGGGGACGACTCTGCTTCTTTATCTCAGAAAAACATGTCTTCTGGAGTTCCCTGAGAGAGTCGACTCCGCTCTTTCAGGGGACGTCTCCGCTGCCTTATCACCAAAAAAATCATTCTCTGGAAAACCCTGAGAGAGCCGTCTCCGCTATCTAGGGGACGACTCCGGAGATCTGCTTTTTACTTGCGGGGACGACTCCGCGTATAGTGGGGACGTCTCGCGCATGTCTCTTGAAAACTGCCTTTCTGCCGCCACTGAGAGAGTCGACTCCGCTACTGAGAGAGTCGACTCCGCTATCGCGGGGACGACTCGGCAGGTGCCGGGGACGTCTCCAGACGTGCCAGTTCTTCTTGTTTGTGCCAGAGACGTCTCTGAGACTATCAGGAGACGTCTCGGCTGTCCCTGAACTTTTTCTTTCATCTCAAAAAATTCTTCAATAAATTCATAAAAATTATGGGAACTTGCCTAGACATTTCTTAACAATATTCTTAATAAAACACATGAATTTCTCAATTAAGTTGTTAAGATAAATGGAATTATACTCTAGTATTTTGTATTCATCAAAATCTATTAGGGGGTCAACAACCACCACTCTCCTCCACATAGTCATATGGCCTTCCCTGATGTACCCTCCAGCTCAGCTGGACCTTCCACCTCTATGCCTCCTCCTCCTCCTCCAGTCAGTGGATCCCTCTCCCTATCAGATGAACAGATGCACACACTAGCATCTGTGATATGCCAGCAGATGAGGGAGGAAATGAGATCGATGATCACTGCTGAGTTGGCCCCCATCCGAACCTCACATGAAGCACTTCTACAAGAATTGAAGGAAGTCAAAACTCAGGTAGAAGCTACAGCATCAGAGTTGGTTCATGTGAGCACCATCCAAACTATAAGATCAATTGAGCTACCGGAGAAATTGAAGATCATATCAGATGGTCTTCAAGAGTTGACAAGCCCTGGAGGCAGTATAGGCACCGTGGCTGCCCAACTTAGAGAAAAAATTGAAAGGGCGAGTCTTGAGTTTGAAGCACTAGTAGCAGCCTTCCATCAATCTCAGGGAGATCAGTTTAAGACTCTACTAGATTCAATAAATGCATTTATAGAGGCAGCGGCTAGGGCTATTGAGCAACGTCGCCGATGAGGGACATTTTGTAAACATCAAGGGTTCTTTTTTTTTTAAACCCTAGGCTCATTTTGAAACTTCTTTTGTATAAGGAATCAATACTTGTAATGATTTCCTTTTTTTTTAACTTTGTAATGACTTCAAATGATTGCAATGATATATGACAATACTTGTCATACAATTTCTTTTGAAACCTTGTGTATGTTTCAAATTCTGTGGAATCATACTTTGTGTATGTGATTCTGTGATGTGCCATAAAAATCTCATAACATACCTTAAGTGTTCAAATTTGACACAACTTATCAATGCATATGAAATAGGGGGAGCACAACTACTTTTAAAAAAAAGTCTGAAATGAATTCATTAATAGAAATAACTTGGACAGAGGGAGCATAACTTGAATATCCTTGAGTGATTCATGGTAACATGCTGAATTCCACTAGGAATTGTGTTTTAAGTACCTAAGGATAATTTGTCCCCTTCATTGTTGATGACAAAAAGGGGGAGTAGATATATAGAACCTATATATGGAGTATATGGAGTAAAACCTAAATATGGAATGCAAAATTTACACTCATACTTAAAAGTTGAATTAGAAAAGATAAAATTGAAGAATATTGGCTTTAAGATAATTGCCCTTCTGGAAAAAAAAGGGGGAGTCAAAAAGTACTTAGCTTTCAATTGTCTTTAGCATCAATATTTCAGTAATTTACAATTTAACTTGATTCAAATTCAGTTGATATACCAAAATTGCTCAAGAGCTACTAAGACCAATACTTATGCATAAGGGAAGAACTGAAAGTTGACTATTTTGAATTATGCACACTGTATCTAGCTCTAACCAAAACACTATACTTGTACATCTGATCAAATACTGTGTATATGTTTAAATTTCGAATTTTGCATATACTCAGTGTTTTGTCATCATTAAAAAGGGAGAGATTGTTGACCCCCTAATGGATTTTGATGAATACAAAACACTAGAGTATAATTCCCTTTATCTTAACAATTTAATTGAGGATTTCATGTGCTTAATTAAGAATATTGTTAAGAAATGTCTAGGCAAGTTTCCATATTTTTCAAGGATTTATTGAAGAATTTTTGAGATGAAGAAAACAGATCAGGGACAGCCGAGACGTCTTCGGGTTGTCTCAGAGACGTCTCTGGCACGAACAGGCAGAATTGGCACGTCTGGAGACGTCCCCGGCACCTGGCGAGGCATCTCGCAGGGTCGGAGTCGACTTCCGACACTGCGGAGTCGACTCTCTCAGAGGCGGTAGAAAGGCCGATTTCAAGGGATGCGCGCGAGTCGTCCCCACAAGTAAAAAGCAGACTTCCGGAGTCGTCCCCGAGGTAGCGGAGTCGACTCTCTCAGGGTATTCCAGAGGATATATTTTTCGTTGACAGAACTGCCGAGACGTCTCCGAAGTAGCGGAGTCGACTCTCTCAGAGAATTCCAGAAGACTTGTTTTTCGGAGATAAATCAGCGGAGTCGTCCCCAAGGCAGCGGAGTCGTCCCCATGCAAAAAGCATAAACATCCCGAGACGTCCCCGTAAAGTGCCGAGGCGACTCTCTCAGAAAAACAGAAAAACAAGGATTCAAACTGTTCATCCTCAGAGTCGTCCCCGTAAAGCACCGAGTCGACTCCCAACATCGTCAAAAGTAATTTCATACAGCCGAGACGTCTCGCGTTGAAGCGGAGACGTCTCCGGAGCGCCTGGGACGCGACTGACACACTTTTACAGGTTTGTTTGAATTTCAAACTTCCATATCTTTGTGTCTAACGGATCTATTTGCTTTTTGGGCTATAAAAGGGAGCTCTTAAGTGCCTTCCAACAACTTCTCACCAACCCAACACAAGATCATTCAAGAGAGAAGAAAGAAAAAGAGCTTTAAGGGAGTTAGAGCTTTCAAGAGAAGAAATCAAGTGCATCCAAGCTTTCCCATCTGATTTCGTGCTCAACTACTCTCTCCCACTCGGCATTCAAAGCTCACATTCAAGCCAACGCGATCCACATCGGAAGAACCACCATTTCCCACGCTTCCAACGGCTCAAAGGGTTCTTCCGGATTTTATTATTTCTCATTGTTATATTTGCTTCTTAAGAGCTTTCAAATCTTTTGTAAAACATTGATTATTGTGCTTGTTCCGGTCAAGGGACTTGGAACAAGGGATAGGCGTCCCAAGCCTAGGTTAAATGGGGGTTGTAGGGTTCGTTGTTAGCCCGGTGTAAAACAACGAGTTGGGTAGTGCACTCGCAAAACTACCAGACTGTAATCGCGGATTATAGTGAAATTTCCAAAGGTATTTGGGGAGTGGATGTAGGAGCAGTGGAAGCTCCGAACCACTATAAATCGTTGTGTTTGCGATTGACTGTGCGTATGGCTTTAACTTTACTTTAGCACATACACTTGTGTGTGTTTGTTTTAATTAGTAAAAAAAAGTTTTAAAACACCCAATTCACCCCCCTCTTGGGTGACCATCTCTGGGCAACATTATCTATTATACGTCCACTCCTTAGGGTAGTCAAAGCATTGGCTTGCTCATGATTTAGTCGAGTTTCTTGAGCCACATATTGTCCCCTAGGATTACTCATTGGTTGACTTGGAAGCTTGCCTTCCTCTCGTTTGTTTAATGCATTGGCTAGTTGACCCATTTGGGATTCTAGCTTAGCAATTGATTGCGTGTGAGAGTGCAATAGTTGTGTGTTTGCCTCCAAACCTTGAAGGGCAGTCAACACCTTCTCCTCAAAGGCTGTATTTCTTTGGGTTGGAGGAGGAGGGTGTTGAAATTGATTTGAGGGACGGTAGAGATGAAAATTCTGAGGGTTTTGAAAATTTTGGGAGTAGGGTTGGGTAGTATTCGAAGCTTGCTGCCTCCAAGAAAAATTTGGATGATTCCGCCATCCCGGATTATATGTATTGGAAAATGGATCATTACCCGGTCTGGGTTGTGTTTAAACAGCATTGATGTGTTCTTGCACGAGTTCGGGGAATTGGGGTGCTGAGGGGCACTCATGAATAGGATGCGATGGGCTAGAACAGATAACACACACTTGTGCTTGGGAAGAGCTAACGACATGTCCTCCTATCATCAGTTGGTCGATCTTATGGGACAATGCATCTACCTTGCTAGACAGGTCCATAGAATGACTTATTTCACAAATGGTCCCTTTTCTTTGAGAACTCGAAGGTACTTGACGAGAACAGGAAGCATGGTGGAGGGAGTTTTCATTAAGATTTTTAAATAATTGCCATGCTTCATGCTCATTTTGAAGCATGAAAGTCCCCCTGCATGCAGCATCGATCATCTGACGGTTTCGTTCAGTCAATCCATCATAAAAACATTGCACTAGTTGCCACTTAGGTATTTGATGATGAGGGCATTTACGGATTAGGTCCCTAAATCTCTCCCAAGTTTCATAAAATTCTTCTCCCTCAGTTTGGGAGAAGCTTGTAATGGCACGTCTAAACTGGTTCGTTCTTCCTATGAAAAAACATTTTTTAAGAAATTCTTGTTGCATTTGATCCCAAGAACGAATCGAGTTAGCTTCTAAAGAATTCAGCCATTGTTTGGCTCTATCTTTAAGGGAGAAAGGGAATAATTTAAGTTTCAGAGCATCATCAGTGAAGTTCTGAATCTTGACTGTGGTGCAAATCTCAAGAAATTCATCTAGGTGTTTATATGGTTCTTCGTTGGTGAGCTCATAAAAAGATGGGAGCATTTGTATCACACTAGACTTTATTTCGTATTGTACAGCTGCTACTTCAGGTAATCGAATATAAGATGGGAAGTGTAAATGGTGGGAGTAAAGTACTCCATCAGGAGTTTGGGTTGTTCTTCAGCCATCTCAAGAGGTGGGGATGATTCTATTGTTCTGATCTCAGCTCGAATATTTCTAAGGGTCCGTTCTATTTCAGGGTCAAAAGGTAATAGGTCACGTACTCTAGAACGACTCCCTTGCATACACTAGTACTTGATCAATCAAGCATGCAATAAAAGAAAAAAAACACATAAATCCTGGTATTTGTCCTAAAATCACTAGACAGCTCCTAACTGGTTTGAAGAGGGCACCTAAGCCTCCAATTCGGTCTAATGAACAGAGTTGACCAGGTAAGCTCCCAGGTAAGTGGAGGGGTCACGATGCATTCGCAAAGGTCCCACTTAAAACCCACTTGCCTCGAACAGATGAACTGTCTTCCTTATAGGGACAAAGCTTGCCTAGACATCAACTAAGCCACAGAGCGAAATTGGGGCAACTTTTGGTGATCTTCGTTCTATTGAGCTCGAATGTCCCTAGGAGCCAACGTCTAATTGATTTTAATTAAAGTGACACTATGTGAGATTGAGTTCACCTAAGTTGGGCAAGAGTCCGGTGATGAAATTCCGCTCTTATCTTGTTGGGGTGATTGCCCTTACTAAGTGTAGATTAATTGGTGTATGTGTATCAGTTATGCATTCACAATTTTGCTGAAATTAAAATCAAACAATCACCATAAATTTCAAGCTAATAATCAATTTAAACAAGAAAGGTTTAGAGGTTACTAAAGGAAATTTCTCCAGCAATTTTAAATTTTTTTAGGCAAACCTCTACAGCATTCCTTTTCCAGCTATTCTCCTTTTGATCATCTCAGATTTTTTCTTCGATTCCTGATCAAATAAGACCAAAAGAAAAATTTAAAAAAAAAATAGTAGGAGAGAAAAAGGAGATAAGAAAAGTAACAATAATAGAAAATAATTTTTTTGTATATATATTTTTTTTGAAAGTTTTTTTTAATTAATTAATTTTTTTTAATGATAGGAAAAATAACTATGCAAGCAATCCCCGGCAACGGTGCCAAAAATTGATTGGTTCTTTCAATTTTGAAAATAAACCATGCAATAGCACGTATCCTGTAGGATAGTGATTACGGGTGTCGGTCCACAGGGATCGGAGACAAGTTATTTTTCTTTTAAAAGTAAATTAAGAAGAAGAGTTTGCTAACTTAATTATACTAAATTAATCTATGAGTACGAATTGAAATTTATCAAAGTAGATAGATCTAGGGTTTGGAATCCACCGCGTAGCATTGCATTAGGGACTGTGTTCTTAATTTTTATCTTTTGGAGAGGCATGCAAATTGGCTACAAGCCTTTTAAAATAAAATCAAAAAAAGTTTTAGGAAGATCCATCTTCAGTATAGCATGAAGTGTCTACCTAAGTATGCTAATCTAGGATGCAGCACACCTCATCTTCCTAGGCATGGATCATCGTAGACTACTTTAGCAAATATGAATAGTAAATGGCATGCTCAAGGTTTAAACATCATAAAATAAATTTTCATTGAGAATGAGAATTTAAACAAACTCCAAAAAAAAAAAAAAAAGAAGAACTACAATGCCCTGATACATTACTAGGGCTTCATCCAGCCCTAGATTGGACGTCTAGCTGCGCATGGCTTCCGGACGACCTCCCATCTTCATATTAAAAACTTCAGCTCCCATTATTCATGAAATAACCCAAAGTATTCTCTCTCCCCCCTCCTTTTCTTTTCTTTTCTTTTCCCCTGAACAGAACGTCTCCCCTGTTCTTCAAACCATCCTTTCCGCCTCCCTCACCGATGGCCACCCTCCTCCTTTTATAGCTGTCCGGAGTGCTCGTTTGGGAAGGAAGAAGAGATCACGGCCGGCTGATTCCAGGGCGTGATGCCAGAAGGTAGATCGCGGACGAAGAGGATGAAGGGCCGCGGGATCAGCGGAATGGAGCTGGGGGGAATCTGGTCGCCGGCTGCACCGCGGGATGAGAGGAGATCTGGGAGATAGCTGGGTGCACGGAAGGCGGCCTGGTTCATCGCGTGATACGCTGGGAGCATACGTAGCTTGTCTCGGACACCCGGAATGGCAGCTGTGCGGAGGTGGGGATGCAGGCGGATGAAGAGGTGGAGGATCTGGTCGCCGGCTGCACCGTGTGGAGGATTGGAGCGTCGGCTATGACGCGTGACTGGAACAGGCAGGGGGGGTGCTCTGTGAGGTGGGATCACGAGAAGGCTAGATAACGGGAGGAAGGAGATAAACAGTGAAACAGTTTTAATATTTTTTTTATTTTATTATTATATTATTTCTCACTGTTCATATGAACAGTGTTTTTACGGGACACTGTTCATATGAACAGTGAATAAGTGATTCTTCCCGGAATTATTTTTATTTATTTTATTATATTCATTATTTCCCCTTTTTTTGTTTTAAATTTATAAATTTTATATGAAGGCCGGTAAGGAATTGGTTGGGAATTGACTTTGGGTTTGAGGTGGGTCATGATGGTTGACTTGCCCTTGAGCCCATTGTCATTTAAATTTAATTCTTGCTAAGCTGCTTCAGATCGAACTCGACCAGACAAGTCTAAAAACAGGACCGTGACCTAATAAAAAGGATTAATCAAACCTCTGCCCCATACAAAATTAATTATAACTTTCGATCGAATCAAGACCAAAACCCATTTAATTATAACCTTAGCTTGACTACAATTCTATCAGGTTACCAAACCAGGTCAACACAATCTCCTCCTTATATGTTTTCCTGTAATTTTCATGAAAGATTGCAAACAAGAGAGAGACAAGTTCAGAGTCTGATTTAAGAAAAGAATTATTTGCTTTTTACCATATTTTAAATTTATTTCAATGATCATTCAATTTCATGGTAAAATACGTATTTATCAGTTTAAGAACATTGATAAGTGCTATGGAAAGATAACTAAATTATAGATTATCAAGCACTTCTCAGAACACGCTGTCACTTGAGGAGCTTCTTGGATCTCTAATGACACATGAGCTCACAATGAAACAACACAGCGAAGAAGAATCCTCCCATAGGAAAAAGGTAATTGCCCTCAAGTCTACTTCTTCTAACAAAGATCTTTCTTGCAGTAGTAGTAGTGAAGAAGAAGACAATGAGGAGGATGAAGAAGAGGCACTTCTTGTGAGAAAATTTAGGAAGTTTATCAATAGAAAGAAAACATTCCACAAGAAAAGGTTCCCTTCAAGCTCCTTCCACAAGGACAAGGGTAAGGAGAAGGAAGGTGAGGGAATTGGATGCTATGAGTGCAAAAAGCCAGATCATTTCAGAGCCGACTGCCCCATATTAAAAAAGGAGGGCAGATTCAAGAAGAAGAAAGCCCTCTTCACTACTTGGACAGAATCCGACAACTCATCATCAGAAGAAGAACAAGAAGACAAGGCCAACATATGCCTTATGGCCAACGAGGATGAGGTAAGTATTGAAAATCGTTTAGATTTTATCTTTGAAAAATTGTATGATGCTTTTAATGAACTAATGGATGAATATAGGACAATAATCTTTAAAAACAAAGAATTGAAGCTAACTAATCAATCTTACAGTCATAAAAATGAAAAACTGATTAAGGATAAGGACTCTATTATCAAAGAAAATTTAGAACTTAAAACAAGCAACCAACTGTTAACTCAAAAAACTGATACCCTAATTAAAGATAAAGAAAGACTAACTAAGAAAATTCTAAACTTAAAAACAGTAATCATACTTTAAAAGATAATTCAATTAACAATGTTAAATCATTGAATGGAGAAAACTTGAGATTAGCTAAAGAACTTGAAAAATATAAATCTATTATTGAGAAGTTTACCTATAGCTCTGAAAAACTAGAAATGATTCTCAATAGTCAAAGAGCTGTGTTTAATAGAGCCGGGTTAGGGTATAAGCCTAAGAACAAACAGAAATTTCTTAAAAACTTTTTTGTAAAAGCTGGTGAAAATAAAGCTAAAGATGTAATCTATTTTTGTTGTAATAGAATAGGACATAAAGCTAATGTATGCAACTATAGAAAAGCAGAAGCTAAAAGAAAGATTAAAAAGGTTTGGGTTCCAAAAGGAACTAACATAGCTAACCTAGAAGGACCCAAGAAAACTTGGGTACCTAGGACTGCTTGATTTTCTTGTGTATAGGAGTGTCTTGCGGCCAAGCTCAATAAACACTGTTGGTACTTAGATATGAAAGAGTAGATGCCCTACAAGCCAATCACAATATGTATTGCGAAGGGTTTTTCTTTTGATTTGTCCAAATCATGTACATGACATTTAAATATGAATAAAGGCGTTATGTTTTATCATATGCTGTTGATTATATTTATGATAAACTCCTTAGATTAGGGCAATGGTTTTAAGACTATGATGAGATCATACTAGTGAGACTTAAAATCCTAAAATCCTAATCTTAAATATTCCCAGTCATTGGTACATTGAGTCGGGGATCAATGATTACCGGAAAGACTGGCATGTCTTATGTATGCTCGATGCAGAGGATGATTGATCTCACAATCATTTGTGTGGAGACACTAATACAAAGATATGGGTGCTCATTAGAAGAATGAGTTCACTGAATTGACCTACAAAGAGAAATCTTATGAAGTCTTACTTACATGTCAAAAGATGATTCTCTTAGTGGGAGTTGTGCAACTGATCCTTTGACCTGAGATCACCATGGTATCTTGTGCACATGAACCTATGTTTTGGTTTACACTCATTCATGACAATAAGTTATGTACGAGGTCTTCTGGATATGGTGGATTGTGTACGAAGATTATGAGTAGATCAACAAGGAATTAATCACTTCTAGTAAGAGAAGATAGCATCCTATTTATTCTAATCATATGATAATTCAGGAAGCCTTTGATCAAAGCAGAATGAAAATTAGAAAGAGTTTCTAATGTTTCATTATTTGAATTATCATTAAAAGATTGAGAAAAATATGAATATGAAATTGAGTTTGACATATATTCATACTCATATACATATTTGGGATGCAGTTTGATTAAAGGATTGAATTGCATGGTAACTTGCCACTGAAGGGTATTTTTGGTATTTCCACCAAATTCTATATTTTCCGGGTAGACATGACACGTTGCTAGACGTCAATCTTGTCTTATAGGTTTGATCGAATTAAAGAGTTTAATTCGATCACCAATTAGAAAGGATTCTAATTGTTAAGTTCGGGTTCGCGCAGTTTGGACTTAAATCGATTAGAAGAGTTCTAATCAAGTTGGGTCAACTCGCACTCACACCTATTGCTGGCTAAGTATGGAACCCAATGGGTCACACACAAGAAAACTTATCAAGGGTCTAATTGGATTAGATCATGTTTGCAAGATAAACATCCTAGCAGGTGTTGCAAACCTTAGCTCCTGATTCGAACTGGATTCGAATCTGATTCGAACTGGATTCGAATCTGATTCGAATTGAATTCGAATCTGATTCTTAATTGATCTAATTTGATTAGATCATATTCTAATATGGGTTAGCCAAGAGTTGGCTCCTAATTGGCTTGGTTTGAGTCTAATTGGATTAGATTTGATAAATCATTCATTTTTGACCGTTGGATCAACATTTGGATGAAGAGATGGATCAAATGGATGGCACCATGAATTGGAGCCATTGGATTTTCATCATAGGATGATGGGAGATCATGATGACGTGATGGATATCATTGGGAGGCGTGGAGATGAAAAATAGGTGAAGGAAAGAGAGAGAATACGTGAAGATTAAATGGATAAGGATGAACCATTTATTTGATCTTATCCATTCTCTCTCTTCTCTCTTCATCACGCCTAAGGGATATATGGCGCCTTCTTTCATGGCCTTTGGATCATCATCAACCCTTGATGAATGGATAAGGTTGGTTCCTATTTTTCTTGCGTGAGAAGAAGTGAAAAAAGGGAAGAGTACGGCGCATTTTCATGAAGAGGTGCTTAGGGAATCAAGCGCCACATCATAAGCGCTTGATCTTATCATAACCACTTTTGATACGCCTCTCCCTATTTTTGTGGCGCCTTCTCTCCTCTTATCACGCCCCATCTGAAGGATGTGTGGATGGGATGCATCCCCACGCCATCTATAAATAGGAATGCTCCCGGTGTTTTCTAATCATCGGAAATCAATCCAACTCTCTCTCTCTCATATCCCTTCTTTCTTACATTAGTTTCTTTCTTTCTAACATTGCTTCTAGTGTGTCCTAAGCCAAGACAAGGTGGTCTTCCTTAGGACAAAAGGATTAGAAGTGATTTTAGAAGGCTAAAGAAAAATAGAAAGGAAGGAAAGCAAGCCATTAGAGTTCTTTAGAAGAATTCTGCATTAAGGATCAAAAGTCTTTGGAGCTAAAGTCTTGATCAAGTTTTCGTGTGGATTACCATTGGAGGGCGGACACTTGGACGCCTCGTGGAGATTGTACACTTTGGATTAGCATTTGAGGTATTCTACTAATTCTGCATTTATTTTATATTATTTGATTGTAATCATTAAGGTGATCTAGGCTTAAAAGGGTTTCATGCATAGGGACTTTATTAAGAAAATTTTTAAAATCCCTAGCTTCCGCTGCCCATTATGACATGCTAGAACCCTACAGTGGTATCAGAGCTATCCTTAATTGGTTCAATCAAATAATAATGCATGATGTATGATTATTAATTTACTATGAGATAGTAATGTCATATGCTTAATGAAATGCTGAAATATATGATTCATATATGATATGATATGTAATAAAATGTCATGATATGAAATTTTCCATATGAAAATATGTTGAAGCATGTTAATTAGTTGCTTATGATTTATACATGCTATGAGATAGCTATGATGCATGATAGCTTATTTTAGATATGTTAAATATATGTTACAATTAAAGAATGTGCTAGAGACTAGTAAGCCCTCAATAAAAATTATATTAAGTCATAGTGTTAAAAAATTTTGAGCTAACCCATTCTAGAACAATTAATCTAATTGGTGTCTAAGGAAAGCACTAAAGGTGGTTACTTAATTAGGACCTTACTCTTTGAGTAAGGGGAGCCTCCCACCTGCTTACCTGGCCAATTGTTTGATTGTCTATTATGGATAAGCTTAATATTGATATAACACTATTGATAGCCTTCCTTCATGCCTCGATATTATTATGTCAAGATCCATGCTAGTTTGTTGTGCTAACACAAAACTTGCAATGGGGACTGATGTTATACTGTCTTGGTGCATTAAGATGCTTATGGCATATTTTAATATATTACCTTGTTGTGCAACCACAAGGGCAATATTATTCGAATATGACTATATGAAAATGAAGGGTTTGACTTAACTAAAATATTATTGTTTGTTGTGCTAACACAAGGCAATAAGTATTTTAAGAGGACAAGATAAAGTTGAGAATTGCATGAGATGCAATTGGAAAGAGTTTCCTACCTTTGAACTCATAAGAGTTTGTTGTGTAAACACAAGGCTTTTTATGATGAATTAGGATCTCAACCCTACTAAGAAAAATTATATTTTCACGTTTATCATAGGAGAGGGCTGTGATATTCGATAAAAATAGTAGGAGACAAATTAGATTAAAGTCCTTATCTAGTTGCAAACATGTCATCATGATTGGTCTGCTTATATTAGTTATGTTCTTGCATATGTAGAATTATTAAATGGCTTCACTTTCACTAAGAGGCATCTTAGATGCCAACAAGTTGACCGGACCAAATTCTGTGGACTGGTTGAGGAATTTAAAGATAGTACTCACTCAGGAGAAAATTTCCTATATACTTGAAACCCCTGATCTTGGAGATCTAGGGGATGATGCTACAGAAGAGGAGGTTGCCACACATAAGATGTGGAAAAATGACAGTTTGACTGTCAAATGTATCATACTTGCCTCTATGAGTAATGAATTACAGAGGCAACATGAAGGCATGGACACTCAATCCATACTTCTCAATCTAAAA
Source organism: Phoenix dactylifera (assembly GCF_051530095.1). NCBI lineage: Eukaryota > Viridiplantae > Streptophyta > Magnoliopsida > Arecales > Arecaceae > Phoenix > Phoenix dactylifera. The sequence goes on from NC_143193.1 coordinate 13,936,956, forward strand.
GAGTTGTATGGAGAACAAAGCAGGACTGCTAGGTATGAGATATCTAAGCAGTTGTTCCGTGCTAGAATGAATAAAGGAACTCCAGTGCAAAACCATGTTCTTATGGTTATAGACTTAATCACTAGATTAAGTCAATTAGGTTTTGCTATGGATAGTGAGCTCAGTCAGGATTTGGTCCTGCAATCACTGCCTGATTCATTCTCTCAGTTTGTTGTGAACTTTCACATGAACAAGCTGAACACCTCCCTGCCCGAGCTGTTAAATATGCTCAAAACAGCTGAAGGCCATATTAAGAAGGATAAAGGTCCACTCCTTCTTATAGATGGCACTTCTAAAAGGAAATCGGGAAATAAGGGTTCTAAGAAACGATTGAACCCCAAGAGTAGCATCAAAAAGAAAAAAGGAAAGAAAAACTCCGGATCAAGTACCTGTTTTCATTGCGGCAAAGCTGGCCACTGGAAAAGGAATTGCAAGAGTTTTCTTGCAAGTATGAAGACCGATGCAAGAGTTGCATCAAAAGGTATGTTTATGTTACATGCCAACTTGTCATTAAGTTCTTCAAATTCAAATTCATGGGTATTGGATACCGGCTGTGGTTTTCACATTTGCAAATCTTTGCATGGACTACAGAAAATTAAAATTTTGAAGAAAGGTGACTTCGAGCTGTATGGCGCTGGAGGAGAGTCCATCCAGGCTGAAGCTGTTGGAACCTACAACTTGGAGTTACCTTCGGGAGAGCTCCTACAATTAGAAGATTGTTATTATATGCCCAAAATTATTAGAAATGTAATTTCCATTCCTTTGTTGTTAAAGAAAGGATTTGAAATTAATGGAAAGGGCAATGGTTGCTCTATTTATTTTTCTAATAAGCATCTTTGCAATGGCATTATGGAAAATGGTCTTCTTGTTTTATTACTTAATGACAATGTCTTTCATATTAATAAAAGCAATAAAAGAAAGAGAGAGGAAGTAAATAACACCCTTCTTTGGCATTGCCGACTTGGTCACATAAGTGAATCAAGAATCAACAAGTTATACAAAGAAGAGTTCTTTGATCCTTATGATTATGAATCATTAGGAACTTGTGAATCTTGTCTTATGGGTAAAATGACTAAGTCTCTATTCACTGGACATGGAGAAAGGGCAAGTGAGTTATTAGGACTTATACACACAGATGTATGTGGTCCTATGACAACTCCAGCTAGAGGTGGATACTCTTACTTCATCACATTCACTGATGATTTATCAAGGTTCGGATATGTGTATCTTATGAAACATAAATCCGAAGCTTTTGATAAGTTTAAAGAGTATCAAAGTATGGTTGAAAAACAAACCGGAAAGTGTATTAAAATCCTTCGATCTGATCGAGGAGGTGAATACCTTTTGTTGCTGGTGGTCCAAACCGAGAACGATTGGCACAGCGATGTGAACGGGATTCCGTCTGAGTTGCCTTGGTTGGTGTTGATTGTGCTCCACCTTCCACCGGGAAACCTGCAAGCAAGCCTCGCACCACCACTGGGGTAGTGGGGGCCCTCCGACGATCAAGTCAGAGGAGGTTGGAGGAGAAGGAGAGATAATTGCAGGTAGTAGGAGAATGCTCTGGAAGTTCTTGCTTACCTCCCCCCTTCTCCCCCCCCGCAGCATATATACCAGGCTGGGGGGTCCTTCGGGGGGGTTGGTCATCGTGTGGCACGATGGAGTCGCCACTGACATGGCCGTTACAGGGCGTCGTGGGGCAGCGCTGGGTACGGCCGTGACAGGGCGTAGTGGAGCTCCGCCTTGTACGGCTGTTACAGGAGATCGTGGAGCAGCGCCGGATACGACCGTTGCAGGGACAGAGGGTCGTGGCGTGCTTCAGGGGAACAGCCTGTCGTTGTCGAGAGGTTGCCGACTCGGGATCGGATTGCTGGATCAAGGGGCAGCCGACTCGGGGTCGGGCTGCGAAGCCGAAGATATCCGACTCGGGGTCGGATTGCTGGATCAAGGGGCAGCCGACTCGGGGTCGGGCTGCGAAGCCGAAGATATCCGACTCGGGGTCGGATTGCTGGATCAAGGGACAGCCGACTCGGGGTCGGGCTGCGAAGCCGAAGATATCCGACTCGGGGTCGGGTTACTGGATCAAGGGGCAGCCGACTCGGGGTCGGGCTGCGAAGCCGAAGATATCCGACTCGGGGTCGGGTTACTGGATCAAGGGGCAGCTGTAGTCTTCTTGGGCGCGCGTGTCGGTCACGTGGGGCATGGTGGCTGAGTTCCCCCGTAACAGTAGCCCCCCACTTCCGAGCCTGGAACCAGAAGGGGAACGGGTGAAGGAAGTGATGCTTCGTGATTGCCGCCATCCCTCGGAGAGGCGCGCGCGCTTCGAGCTCCCCGTCTTCTTTATGGCGTATGGCGGTTGTTGCTGACCTGGCAGTCTGAGGATTTCGGCGGACATCCTTCCTTAATGGCGTCGATTCGCCTTTGGGGCGCGAGCGACCCTTCGGCAGCCAGGCGTCCTCTGGCGTCACCGGGGCGTCACCCACCTTTCCGCCTATTTAACCGGGGGTCCTCCTCCGTCCGCCTTTCTCTTTACAGGCATCTTCGAGTTTCTCCTTTGCGCTGCCGTCATCGCCGTCGGACTGTTCGCTTGCTCCTCCTTTGACGCTCTCAGAGCTGTTCTTCCTTCTCTTCCGGTGAGTTGCTCCATTCTTTAATTTAGGGCTCTCCATACTCTCCTTTTGTATTAGTGTACTCCAGTCGTTCCGGTCTTTTCCCCCTTTTCGACCCTGTCCTGACCGTAGATTCACTGGCCATTAGGGATGGGCGAAGTGAGAGCAGACCGCATTAAGTCGGAGTTGGCCGCCGAAAACCTAGATAGGTTCGTGGCTCGATACCACCTTCCCGAGGCCTGCAATGTTACACTCCCGGGGCCTGAGGAGAGGATGTCCCATCCTCCTCCAGGGAAGGTTGCCATCAATGAGGGCATTCTTCAGGCCGGGTTCCGCTTTCCCCCCTCGGACTTAGTCGTTCAGGTGCTTCGGGGTTTAAGAGTGGCGCCGACGCAGCTGGTGCCGAACTCATGGCGCGCCCTGACAGCCTTTCAGGTTCTCTGCCGCATGCACGAGGTTCCCGCCACCCTGAATGTCTTTTGGGAATGCTACGGCCTGAGTGGCCACCCCCAGGATAAAGGGTGGTGGTGCTTTGCAGCGCGGCGAGGGTGCGGCCTCGTCAAGGAGGCTCCCACCTCCATTCACGGCTGAAAGGAGCGCTTCTTTTTCGTTGACGCAGATCCCTCTTGGGGAATCAGGGCAACCTGGGAGACGCCGATGAAGTCCCCGATTGGCCTATCGAGGTTGTCGAGGGAGGAATCCGACGGCGTCGCCGTCTTGAAGGAGTTGGTTGCCGAGGGTCGGCTCCCCCCGGTGTGTCGCCTTATTTTCGAGGATACCTTGGTGAACGTCGGTCTGAGCTCGGTCCCCACTGACCGTGAGCCCGCCACCATTTCTTTTTAGCTCTGTTCTCCTCTTTCATTTCGTTCTTTCCTTCAGTTTCTCAACCTCCGACCACCTCGTCCTTTTTGCAGAGATCGACGACGTCATGCGGTCGGACAAGGCAACGGCTGTTGGTAGGACGTCCCTACTGGAAGCAGTCCGGAGGAAGAAACGAGCTCCTCCGAGCGGGGCTCCACCGGCGAAGAAGTCCCGCCGGCAGGCGACTCCGACGCCGACAGACGGGTCCGGACCCACCGATCAGGGGGACGCCGCGGGCGCGGATCGGGAGTTGACGTTGTATCAGCCCTCCGATGCCGAGACTACCGTTTCTCCGGAGGCATCACCCGGGCGCGCCCAAGATGGACGGGTCGGACGTGATCGGTCCCCAGCCCAGCCTTCGACTCGGTCGGCTCCGGATGATACGAGGAGGGACGCGCCGAGGCCCCGGCCGAGCAGGACCCTGTCAATTCCAGGGGCGGCCCCCGCCCCGAGCGTGGTCAGCATGACTCTTCCCCAAGCGATGGGTAAGGGTAAGGCTGCGGAACCACCGTCCGACTCCGGGGAGAAGTCGGGGTCGGCCTTCACTTTCGCCGGTGCCCGAAACCTCATCGAGACGGTACTGCTGGAGAAGGACCGCAGGCAGGTCCGGGAGATGAGGGTCCCTGACGTTGGGGCTGCCAGCTGCGTCTGTCTTATGTCGGTGAGTGTTCTTTCGGTCGCTTTTATCATTTATAGGCTCTGTTGATCCCCGCCTGACGCCCTCGTTTTTCCTATCTCTTAGCTCGCCCAGTACATGATCCGCCTGGAGGAGTGCTACGAGGAACAGGCGAGGCTTCTGGCGAGGGCCGAGAGCCAACTGAAGGCAACAGAAGAGGGAGGTCAGGCTGCGGCGGGGAGGACGACCAGGGACCTCGAGACGAGGCTCCAGGTAGCCGAAGAGCGGGCACTCGGCTTCGCCACCCTCGAGAAGCAACTGTTGGAGGCTCGGGAGCAACTCAAGGTTGCCTCAGGTCTCGAGGGCGAGATCAAGAAGGCGGAGGAGCGGGCCGAGAAGCAGTCCCGGAAGGCTGCCGACTACCGGGAGAGGTGGGAGAAGGCCCAGCAGTCAGCCGACAACGCCCGCAACCGGACCCGGTCTCTTGAAGCCAGGCTGGGCGAATTGGAGTCGGCTTTGGAGAAGTCCCGCGCGAGCGACCAGGAGCTTCATTCGCGCCTGGAGGAGGCTGAGGCTGCTCGCATCGCTGCCGAGGCGAAGCACAAGGAGGCCCAGGCTGATCTGTTGAGGGTCTCCTCCGAGGCGGATGACCGGATTGTGGCGAAGGTCTTGGAGGCAAAAGCTCAGATTATGGAGCGAGCAGAAGCGACGCTGGCCGAGAAGAGTGCGGAGATCGGGCGTCAGGCGGTACAGGCTTATCGTCAGTCCGCCGAGTTCACCCGTGATATGTCGGAGGCGGTACAGGCCTATCGTCAGTCCGACGAGTTCGTCCGTGATATGTCGGACGCGGGGTCCGACTCCTTTGTCTTAGGCTTCGAGGAAGGCCTGGCAAGGGTGTCGGCTAAGTACCCCGAAATTGACCTGAGTGGGATCTCCCTTTTCGACTCCCCTCCGGCGCCATTGCCTGCTGCTTCTCCAATCGTCTCCCTACCCCCTACGGACGTGCCCGACGTTCTCGACCCGGGGGTTCCTCCAAGCTGACCTCCTGTATTTTGTTCTTTTCTTTGTGTGTTGGCGTTTTGCCAAGTTGTATGGGTCTCCGCCCTGAAACAATGAAAGTTAATGCAAATAGAGTTTCTTCATTTCACTTTCGTCCTTCTTCTTTTTAACTCTTGGTAGCGTCTCGCTGACTCCCGACTCCGAGGGTTAGGCCTCAGAAAATTCTTCCGGCGCTAAGCCAGGCATCCGAGGGTTAGGCCTCAGGAAATTCTTCCGGCGCTAAGCCAGGCATCCGAGGGCTAGGCCTCAGAAAATTCTTCCGGCGCTAAGCCAGGCATCCGAGGGTTAGGCCTCAGGAAATTCTTCCGGCGCTAAGCCAGGCATCCGAGGGTTAGGCCTCAGAAAATTCTTCCGGCGCTAAGCCAGGCATCCGAGGGTTAGGCCTCAGGAAATTCTTCCGGCGCTAAGCCAGGCATCCGAGGGTTAGGCCTCAGGAAATTCTTCCGGCGCTAAGCCAGGCATCCGAGGGTTAGGCCTCAGGAAATTCTTCCGGCGCTAAGCCAGGCATCCGAGGGTTAGGCCTCAGAAAATTCCGCTCGTTGATCGGCCAAGGCTGGCGCAAGCCGAGGCGACCGGTCGGGGCTTCAGGCTAGTCTGCTCCCGGGATGATCATCGGGTTAGCCTGGCATCCAAGGGCCGAGCCTCGGGAAATTCCGCTCGTTGGTCGGCCAAGGCTGGCGCAAGCCGAGGCGACCGGTCGGGGCTTCAGGCTAGTCTGCTCCCGGGATGATCATCGGGTTAGCCTGGCATCCAAGGGCCGAGCCTCGAAAAATTCCGCTCGTTGGTCGGCCAAGGCTGGCGCAAGCCGAGGCGACCGGTCGGGGCTTCAGGCTAGTCTGCTCCCGAGATGATCATCGGGTTAGCCTGGCATCCAAGGGCCGAGCCTCGGGAAATTCCGCTCGTTGGTCGGCCAAGGCTGGCGCAAGCCGAGGCGACCGGTCGGGGCTTCAGGCTAGTCTGCTCCCGGGATGATCATCGGGTTAGCCTGGCATCCAAGGGCCGAGCCTCGAAAAATTCCGCTCGTTGGTCGGCCAAGGCTGGCGCAAGCCGAGGCGACCGGTCGGGGCTTCAGGCTAGTCTGCTCCCGGGATGATCATCGGGTTAGCCTGGCATCCAAGGGCCGAGCCTCGGGAAATTCCGCTCGTTGGTCGGCCAAGGCTGGCGCAAGCCGAGGCGACCGGTCGGGGCTTCAGGCTAGTCTGCTCCCGGGATGATCATCGAGTTAGCCTGGCATCCAAGGGCCGAGCCTCGGGAAATTCCGCTCGTTGGTCGGCCAAGGCTGGCGCAAGCCGAGTCGACCGGTCGGGGCTTCAGGCTAGTCTGCTCCCGGGATGATCATCGGGTTAGCCTGGCATCCAAGGGCCGAGCCTCGGGAAATTCCGCTCGCTGGTCGTGCGCCTGTCGCTCGCCGCCCGACGAGATTTCTCCATGGCCAGCTGCGATTGTATTTCTCCTCCTCTCCAAGCGTCGCCTGGGGAACACCAGATGGGCATTAAGTGCTAATTAAGGGGTTACCTGGGAAATCGGATCGGCAGTTGCTGCTTGCGAGGAGTGTCAGTTAAGCGGCCGCGATACGCGCGTTCTTCGAGGCGGATGCGGCTTGGGGCGCGAGCGGAGATACGTGGGCCTAGGGGTATAGGCCACCCGGAGTGTCCTGCACAAAAAATGCGATTAAGGAGAATAATGCTTAGGAAATCGCGGGAAGATACGCCTTGAGAGCCGGATCGGCTCCGGATTCAATGCGCCCGCATTTATTGGAGCCACCCGTATCGGAACGACCGGGGGGCCGCAGTTTGGCTATAAATATAGGTGCAGGTGTGATGGAGCCTGCCAAGCCGGAGCTGTTCAGGTTGCAATGGATCGTGGGTGTTGCCCAGATAGAAAACCCAAGAGGGGGGGGTGAATTGGGTTTTAAAATAATTTGAATAATTAAAACGATGTGGTTGACTAATTAAAAACTATTGCAAGTTATCTAATTAATGCTAAGTGCTGTGAGTGATGTGAGGGGAAGAAGAATAGTGACAATCCAACACAAACACAAGGTTTTATAGTGGTTCGGAGCTAACCCTTGCTCCTACGTCCACTCCCCAAGACTCACTTGGGAATTCACTATAACCCCCTTGGATTACAGCCGGTTGTTTTCCAAGCTCACAACCAAACTTGTTGTTTTACGAGCTCACAACGAACTCGGTCGGTTTTCCCAGGCTCACCGACTAGAACCGCCCCGATTGTTTTCCCGGGATCACAATCAAACCCTTACACACGTTGGTTTTAACTCGGCTCACCAACCAACCTCAATCCCCTTGATTCAATCCCCGATTGAACTAAGTAAATACAAGTTGTAGAAAGAAAACAGAAAATGAGCTTCTCAAAAAGCAGATGAAAACAATATGAACAATGAATGAAGTTAAGAAGCCTCAAACGCTTTTAGATTGGAGATGAGGAATGGCTTCTTAAACTTCTGGTCTCCTCTTGAAAGAGTAGTCGACTTGAATGCAGGAGAAGGAGGCTTTAATTGCTGGGAAGATGTAGTTGGAAGCAGTAAATGCAGATCTTCCTCTTTTTCGTTGAAGAGCACGTTGCAGAGCTTGAGTGCTTGATTAGTTGGAGTGGAATGGTTGTTCTCTACTTTGCTACAGTCTTCTGCGGCTATTTAAACCAACCCCCACGGAAACTAGCCGTTAGACACCTTTTTCTGCCCGTTCTGCACACTCTGCACAGCCTGACAATGTGTCCGTTGGTGGGTTGGAGTCGACTCGCGCGATCAGGAGTCGACTCGGCTGTAGCAGGAGTCGACTCGAGCTTTTCCGGAGTCGACTCGGCAACTGTTCCCAGTTTGAATTAAAGTTGCTGTCTTGACTGGGAGTCGACTCGTCTTGACCCGGAGTCGACTCGCCAACTTCTGGCGCTGACCTGGCAATTTTGGAGTCGGCTCATCCTCTGTAGTCCGTGGATCCAAATTTGAATTTTGTCCACTCGAGTCGACTCGACTGTCCTGGGAGTCGACTCGAATCTCAGAGCCCGAACTCCCGATTCTCTGTCTTTTGGCTCATCCAGTCTTGGAGTCGACTCGAACTTCCTTGGAGTCGACTCGGCTCTCAGTTTCCGAAAGTTGGTCTTCTGCCTTTTGACGTGAAGCTTGTCTTGGAGTCGACTCGAGCTGTCTGGGAGTCGACTCGAATCTCAGAGGCAGTAACTTGATTTTCTGTCTGTCTTGGGGTCTCGGTGTCTTGGAGTCGACTCGAATCTCAGAGTCCATAAAACGCTCTCTGACTTTTTCTTTGTGTACCGCTGAGAGTCGACTCTTGCTTTCTCTGGAGTCGACTTGCCACCTATCGGAGTCGACTCGCGTTCCACTGGAGTCGACTCGAATCTCAGACCCGAAAACTGTTCTCTGACTTTTCTGCCTGTGACTGCTTGGAGTCGACTCTTAGTTCCTTGGAGTCGACTCGGTGAACATCGGAGTCGACTCGCGCACTTCGGGAGTCGACTCGCTGACAGGTTCTGAGTTAAAGCTTTCTGTTCTTCTGTCTGTTCTCAGTCGGAGTCGACTCGTACTTATCTGGAGTCGACTCGAGCTCGTGCCAGTGAACTTGATACGCTTGGAGTCGACTCGTGATACTCGGGAGTCGACTCGAGTCTCAGACATTGGTTCAAACAGACTCCTTAACTTATCCAAAAATTATGAACCAAGTCTTGGGACACTTAGACAGGATTTTCACTGAAACACTCAATTGAATTCATTAGTAATCAAAAGATATACTCAAGTGCTTTGAGCTCATCAAAATCAAATGGGGTTTTAATCAATCACTCCACAATCTCCCCCTTTTTGATGATGACAAAACTTTGAGTATATGTAAAATGAATTGCTTAATAAATAATGAAATAAAATCCATAAATGAATTCAAATGTCTGGTAATTCAATTTATCCAAGCTTTGAAAGGAGTGAAACAATAAATTTCGGAGTTAAAGCTCCCCCTTTCATTTGGAATTCTATAAGCCTTCATATTATGCAATCAATTGTTTGGCTTATATGTCATTAATGATTTAGTTTGATTAAAATTCAGATTCTCCCCCTCAACATATGCATTCAACTATGTTTTGATTCTCTGAATTTCCTTTTAATGCTTTGAAGTTTTTGAACTGAATTTTTTGTATTTAGAGGGAAAATCTGTCAGTTTGTTCTTGAGTAGGATTCAGCTAATCTCCGAATATCCCTTGAATAGATTCTGGAGATTACTCCATTAGGAGCCCCAAAAGAGAGATAATGAGCCTCGAGGTACCGAATTCACTTAGAACAAATTTGTGTGTTTTAAGAGTTTATCTTTCCATTGATTCCTTTTACATATTTTATGCATATTTCTCCCCCTTTTACATATTTTATACATATTTCTCCCCCTTTTTGTCATCATATCAAAAAGGAGGTAATCAGAACACACAATCAAACATAGATCAAAAGGCACAGTATTGAAGAAAAATGCGGCTACTCATTGTATTAATTTGTATGTAAGTACATTTCAGAATACAATAAGTAAAGCAAAACAATACATGTCAAAGCAAAACACAAAAAGTAGCTATGGTCTCCTCGAGGATGTAGCTCCTCCTCTCGAGGATGTGGCTCCTCCTCTCGAGGATGTGGCTCCTCCTCTCGAGGATGTGTCTCCTCGAGGCATGCGCTCCACGAGTGATTGGACCGCATTGGTGACGTTCTCGAGCTGGCGAATGATGGCCTGGATGGCCCTGCTCTGTGTCGTATCCAGCTCGAGCACCGACTTCTGCAGTTCGTCCAGTTTGTAGATGAGCACATTCGACAAGCGCTCGGCCCCTGCGGTGGTGGTGGACATGTCACGGCCGATGTCATCCCGCATCTGTCGAGTGGTGCTCGTGACCTCACTCATGCTGTGGAACTGGGCCTGTATCAAGGTCCTCATGTTGTATATCTCTTGCCGCACCTCAGCCGTCATGTCTGTCACGGCTGTCAGGGAAGGGACCAATGCGGAAGATGTGGGCGCAGGAGAGGGAGTAGGCACCGAACCTCGGAGCTCCCGAAGCAACTCATCCCTCAGATCTCAGACTATCTCCTGCCGCAGCTCCCGGAGCTGCTCAGGATCAATGCGGACCTCCATGGGTGGTGGAGCCGAGGAGGAAGGTCCAGCGGAGGTGGTAGGAGCAGGAGTGGATGGAAGATCTGGTAAGTCTGGAAAGTCAGAGTCTGGCTCAGGACTGGGGAAAGGTCTGGTGGTCTGTGTGGTGAGGGTAGACTTCCTAACCCAAATCCCCTCTCTCTTCCGAAACCCCATCCTGTGTAGGGTCCCCGGACGCATGCGATCAGTCCATCGCAATGCGCGAGAGGGTTCCCCCTCAGGGATAGGAATCTCGTACTCCCTAAATAATAATGTGAAGACCATGCCGTAGGGTAGGGTGAGCCTAGGTCTGTCTAGTGGCTCACACATGTATCGATATATGAGTTTGGGGAAGTTGATTGGGGTGTCATGAAGCATATAGAACATCAGAGCTAGGTCTCTCTCATTTACAAAATCAAATCTCCCTGTCTTAGGGAAGATGGACCTAGACAATATACTCAAGAGGATCCGCACCTCAATCGGTAGTGAGCTAGCGGATACCTCGTCTAGAGGTGACTGGGGTGGATGTCCTAGAACGGCCGTAAGGGCCTCAACCCTATCCTCAGGGTGTGCGGGAGCCACCCCTGCTAATGGAAGGTGGAGGATGTGGGCAATAAGATCCTCCGTGACACGCAAAGGGACACCGGCTACTGTGCCCTCGATACCCCCATCTCCCCGATGGACGGTACCGTAAAACTCTCTAACAAGGCCAGGGTAAGTGGGGAGATCTAAGGTGAGGAAATACTCTAAGCCCTGGGCCCTGAGTCTATCACCTATAGTGAACCCTTCCCGGGAGAGATAGTCGAAGTCGACATATCTCCCGGTGGTGACGGCCTTCCCGGCTAATGGCCTCGCGGGAACCGCCCTAGGCGGGGAACGAGCCGGAGGTGGTTGCCTCGCGGGATCGTGCCGCGCCTTGGAGCGCCGCTCGGGACCGGCCTCGGGTCGGGACCTCTTCCTAACTACGGTCTTACGCGGCATTTTGACCTAAACAGAGAGGAAAAACCTAGAGGACGGTGAAAGACCGACGGAAAAGACTCGGAACCGACCGGGAATGACCTAGGAAGGGAGGAGAACTCAATGTCCGGTGAAGAATCGACGGGAAAATGGCTTGGAGACGATCGGGGACGACCTAGGAGTCGGCTCTAGGTTTTTTGAACAGTGGTGGCTTGAAAGAAAAGTGTTTTCGAAACGACAAATCTAGGGTTAAAAAGTCGGATCCCGACTGCGAGTCGACTCCACTGAGTCGCGAGTCGACTCGACCTCGAGTCGACTCCAGAATATGCGCGAGTCGACTCTCCTTATGCGCCTGTGGACCTCGAGTCGACTCCCGACAGTATGCGAGTCGACTCCCCCTCTGCTGCCATCTTTGCGAGTCGACTCCCGCCAATGCGCGAGTCGACTCCCCCTTAGGAGCCGACTCTGAAACTTACTCGAGTCGTCTCTAACTTTGGCACGCACCTAAAAATCATGCTACATTCGTGCCAAATGAGGGAAAAACACTAAAGTATGATCTGATTTGATGATCAGGGAAAAGAAACTCTATTTTAACCACAATCTAATCATCAAAATCAATGAATCTAGTGGAAACTACCACTAGGATGGATCAATCACTCCTAATCCCCTCCTAAGCACACTAAACCTCTCTTCACTTAGAGGTTTTGTAAAAATATCTGCTAATTGATCATCAGTACAAACAAATTGGAGTGTCACATCACCATTCAATACATGGTCTCTTATGAAGTGATGTCTTATCTCAATGTGTTTAGTTCTTGAATGCTGAATTGGATTTTTAGTTAGATTAATGGCACTTGTATTATCACAATTAATGGGAATTTTATCTTGCTTAATGCCATAATCTTCTAGTTGTTGTTTAATCCACAAGATTTGAGCACAACAACTCCCGGCTGCAACATATTCAGCTTCAGCAGTAGATAATGCAACCGAGTTTTGTTTCTTGCTAAACCATGAGATTAGGTTTTCTCCTAGAAATTGACAAGACCCGCTGGTACTTTTTCTATCAAGCTTACATCCAGCGAAGTCTGAATCTGTGTACCCTATTAAGTTTAGGCTAGATTCTTTAGAGTACCACAGCCCTATGTTCTTAGTTCCTATTAAGTATTTAAAGATTCTCTTAACTGCAGCTAGGTGTGATTCTTTAGGATTAGCCTGATATCTAGCACACATGCACACACTAAACATAATATCAGGCCTACTTGCAGTAAGATACAGTAAAGAACCTATCATACCTCTATAAAGTTTTTGATCTACAGATTTACCTGATTCATCTTGGTCTAACTTACATGATGAGCTCATGGGGGTGCTGATTGACTTGTTTCCCTCCATATCGAACTTCTTGAGCATCTCCTTGATATATTTGGCTTGATTGATGAAGATGCCTCCTTCAGATTGTTTGATTTGAAGCCCGAGGAAGTAGTTCAGCTCTCCCATCATGCTCATCTCAAACTCACTCTGCATCAAATCAGCAAATTCTTCGCAGAGGCGATTGTTAGTAGCACCGAAAATGATATCATCAACATAAATCTGTACTAGTAGCATATCTTGGTTTTTCTTTTTCAGAAATAGTGTTGTATCTACATTACCCCTAGAGAACTCATGTTCTAGTAGGAATTTGCTAAGCCTCTCATACCATGCTCTAGGTGCTTGTTTTAAATCATAAAGTGCTTTGTTCAGTTTATATACATGATTAGGGTATTGATGATTTTCAAAACCAGGAGGTTGTTCTACATATACCTCCTCATTTATATACCCATTTAAAAATGCACTTTTTACATCCATTTGAAATAGTTTGAAGTCCTTAGAGCATGCATATGCTAATAATAATCTAATAGCCTCAAGTCTAGCTACAGGAGCAAAGGTTTCATCAAAATCTATACCTTCTTCTTGATTATAACCCTTTGCTACTAGTCTAGCCTTATTCCTTATAACAATTCCATTTTCATCAAGTTTATTTTTATAAATCCATTTAGTACCTATAATCGGATATTCAGACGGTCTCTCTACTAGATTCCATACCTTGTTTCTAGTAAATTGGTTTAATTCTTCTTGCATTGCATTTATCCAATTTACATCTTTTTCAGCTTCTTCTATGTGTTTGGGCTCAAAATGAGAAACAAAGGCTAGATGATTATTTAAGTTCCTAAGGGATGCCCTAGTCCTAATAGGTTGAGATGGATCATCTAGAATTAATTCCTTAGGATGCCCGTGAGCATACCTCCAAGCTTTAGTTAGTCCATGATCCACAATAGCCTCTTGGCTTGATGATGCATCTTCAATTAATTTTTGATTATCATCTTGTAATGTCATCTCATCTATCTTTTCTTCAATAATTTCAGCATCATCATCAAAATTAACTCTCTTGCTAGAAGTGATGTCACTAGAATCATCAAATACAACATGTATAGATTCTTCTATAACTAGGGTTCTTTTATTAAAGACTCTATAGGCTTTGCTAGTTGTAGAGTACCCCAAGAATATAGCCTCATCAGATTTTGAGTCAAATTTTCCTAGATTATCTTTCCCATTATTATGAACAAAACACCTACATCCAAAAACATGAAAGTAGTTTACCTTTGGTTTTCTATTTTTCCAAAGTTCATAAGGTGTTTTCTTTATAATGGGTCTCAATAAAACTCTATTTAATATATGACAAGAAGTATTAATGGCTTCTCCCCAAAAGTACTTAGGGAGGTTACTTTCACATAACATAGTTCTAGCCATTTCCTCTAGAGTTCTATTTTTCCTTTCCACAACTCCATTTTGTTGTGGTGTCCTAGGTGCAGAAAAATTATGAGTTATCCCCTTTTTACTACAAAACTCATCAAATAAATGATTCTCAAATTCGGTTCCATGGTCACTTCTAATAGCTATGACTGAAGTATCTCTAGCATTTGTTACTTCTTTGTGAAATTTCTTGAAGACTGAAAATGCTTGATCCTTATGATTTAAGAACATGACCCAAGTGTATCTAGAATAATCATCTACAATAACTAGACCATATTTATTTCCACCTAGACTTGTGGTTCTAGTTGGTCCGAATAGGTCCATGTGTAGTAGTTCTAGAGGTCTAGAGGTAGAGACACAATTGATAGATTTAAAGGAGTTCCTTGATTGTTTGCCAAATTGACATGCTTCACATATTTTATTCTTTTCAAACTTTAGTTTTGGCAAACCTATTACGGAATCTCTCTTAACTAGTTTTGATATTGTGTCCATGCTTGCATGACCTAACTTACGGTGCCATAACCAACTAGCATCATTGTCCTTAGTTTCATTAACAACTAAGCATGGGTTGTGTTTGGCAAGATCCTCAAGATCTATAACATACACATTCCCACGTCTTATTCCTTTAGAAACTAAACTATTGTCATTTGAGTTGGTTATGATGCATAGTGATGGTTTGAACAAAACATCAAAACCTCTATCACACAATTGACTAATGCTAAGTAAATTATGCTTAAGACCATCAACATATCTAACATTATCAATAAAAGTAGAAGGGGTGATTTGAACTTTACCAATACCAATGATGTGACCTTGGTTGTTGTCTCCAAAAGTCACAGCACCTCCCTTCTTAGCTTCAAGGGTGAAAAATTGATTTTTGTCACCCGTCATGTGCCTTGAGCAGCCACTATCCAAGTACCAGCAGTTTTTGTTGACCTTGGCTGCAAGACACTCCTACACAAGCAAATCATGTCATCTTAGGTACCCAAGTTTTCTTGGGTCCTTCATGGTTAGTCAAGTTGATTCCTTTTGGAACCCATACCCTTTTAATTTTCTTTTTTGTTTTATTTTTCCTAAAATTACACACATTCGCTTTATGACCTATAGTACCACAGCAAAAGCAAGTTATTTTCTTAGTTTTAGTTTTCCCAGCTTTAACAAAGAAGTTACTAAGAAGTTTTTGTTTATTTCTTGGTTTGTACCCTAAACCCGCTTTATTAAATACGGCTCGTTGACTATTAAGTATCATGTTTAATTTTTCAGAACTATATGTAAATTTTTCAACTAAGGGTTTGTATTTGTTAAGTTCTTTAGTTAGAGTTTGATTTTCTGCTTTTAGGTCATTAAGTTCTTTTGTGAGATCCTTATTTAAGATTTGTTTATGATTTTTAAGTTCTGAAAGTTCCTTAGTTAGTTTTTCATTATCTTTAGTTAAGGTACTAGTCTTTTGAGTTAAAAGTTGGTTGCTTGTCTTAAGTTCTATATTTTCTTTGATGATTAAATCCTTATCCTTAACTAATTTATCGTATTTATGTAGGTATGATTGATTAGCTATTTTTAGTTCTTTATTCTTAAGATTTATGGCCTTATATTCTACCATTAATTCATTAAATGCATCATAAAGTTCATCAAAAGAAAAATCAGGATGCGTATCGGAAGTTACCTCGTTTTCATTGGCCATGAAGCAGAAATTGGCCTTCTCTTCTTGTTCATCATCTGATGAGGAGGATGATGAGTCGGAGTCGGATAGTGTTGTGACAAGAGCCTTCTTCTTCTTGTACTTACTCCCCTTCTTCAGTAAGGGGCACTCAGCTCTTATGTGACCCGGCTTCTTGCACTCGTAACACCCAAACCCCTCATTTTCCCTTTCCTTACCTTTGTCCTTGCGGTAGGAATTTGAGGGGCCTCTCCTTTGATGATAGGACTTCTTGTGGTTGATGAATCTCTTGAACTTGCGCACAAGAAGAGCCTCACCATCATCTTCCTCATTCTCTTCTTCGTCACTGCTGCTACTGCAAGACAAGTCCTTGTTAGATGAAGTAGACTTAAGAGATATTACCTTTTTCTTGTGGGAGGACTCCTCCTCGTTGTGTTGCTTCATGGTTAGCTCGTGCGTCATTAGGGATCCAAGAAGCTCCTCAAGTGGTAACTTGTTCAAGTCCTTGGCTTCTTGGATTGCCGTCACTTTAGCTTCCCATGACCTTGGTAGACAACGAAGGATTTTCCTGACAAGCTCACTGTTAGTATAGTTCTTGCCAAGGCTTTTTAGGCCATTGACAATGTCAGTAAACCTAGTGAACATGCATGTGATTGTTTCATTAGAATCCATTTTAAATAGTTCATACTTATGAACCAAAATATTTATTTTGGATTCTTTGACTTGATTCGTGCCCTCATGGGTCACTTCAAGTCTGTCCCAAATCTCTTTTGCAGAATTGCAAGTTGAGATCCTATTGAATTCATTTCTATCTAAGGCACAATAAAGCACATTCATAGCTTTAGAGTTTAGTTGTGCCTTTCTCATGTCATGTTCATCCCAATCCTTTTCTAGTTTGGGTACCGTGACATCCTCTACATATATGGATGGGATGTATGGCCCATTTACTACAATGGTCCACATCTCATAGTCTTGGGCTTGGATGAATATTCTCATCCTAGCCTTCCAATATGAGTAGTCGGATCCATTAAAGAATGGGGGTCTTTGGGTGGACTGACCCTCAATGTGGGAAGATCCAAATGGGGTTGTCATTTCGATCTTTTACTCTTGGGTAGAAGAGTTTAGGCTCTGATACCACTTGTTGCCCAGATAGACAACCCAAGAGGGGGGGGTGAATTGGGTTTTAAAATAATTTGAATAATTAAAACGATGTGGTTGACTAATTAAAAACTATTGCTAGTTATCTAATTAATGCTAAGTGCT
The DNA here is from genome assembly GCF_051530095.1 of Phoenix dactylifera. NCBI lineage: Eukaryota > Viridiplantae > Streptophyta > Magnoliopsida > Arecales > Arecaceae > Phoenix > Phoenix dactylifera. Next base: position 13,953,924 of record NC_143193.1, read on the forward strand.
GTGAGTGATGTGAGGGGAAGAAGAATAGTGACAATCCAACACAAACACAAGGTTTTATAGTGGTTCGGAGCTAACCCTTGCTCCTACGTCCACTCCCCAAGACTCACTTGGGAATTCACTATAACCCCCTTGGATTACAGTCGGTTGTTTTCCAAGCTCACAACCAAACTTGTTGTTTTACGAGCTCACAACGAACTCGGTCGGTTTTCCCAGGCTCACCGACTAGAACCGCCCCGATTGTTTTCCCGGGATCACAATCAAACCCTTACACACGTTGGTTTTAACTCGGCTCACCAACCAACCTCAATCCCCTTGATTCAATCCCCGATTGAACTAAGTAAATACAAGTTGTAGAAAAAAAACAGAAAATGAGCTTCTCAAAAAGCAGATGAAAACAATATGAACAATGAATGAAGTTAAGAAGCCTCAAACGCTTTTAGATTGGAGATGAGGAATGGCTTCTTAAACTTCTGGTCTCCTCTTGAAAGAGTAGTCGACTTGAATGCAGGAGAAGGAGGCTTTAATTGCTGGGAAGATGTAGTTGGAAGCAGTAAATGCAGATCTTCCTCTTTTTCGTTGAAGAGCACGTTGCAGAGCTTGAGTGCTTGATTAGTTGGAGTGGAATGGTTGTTCTCTACTTTGCTACAGTCTTCTGTGGCTATTTAAACCAACCCCCACGGAAACTAGCCGTTAGACACCTTTTTCTGCCCGTTCTGCACACTCTGCACAGCCTGACAATGTGTCCGTTGGTGGGTTGGAGTCGACTCGCGCGATCAGGAGTCGACTCGGCTGTAGCAGGAGTCGACTCGAGCTTTTCCGGAGTCGACTCGGCAACTGTTCCCAGTTTGAATTAAAGTTGCTGTCTTGACTGGAAGTCGACTCGTCTTGACCCGGAGTCGACTCGCCAACTTCTGGCGCTGACCTGGCAATTTTGGAGTCGGCTCATCCTCTGTAGTCCGTGGATCCAAATTTGAATTTTGTCCACTCGAGTCGACTCGACTGTCCTGGGAGTCGACTCGAATCTTAGAGCCCGAACTCCCGATTCTCTGTCTTTTGGCTCATCCAGTCTTGGAGTCGACTCGAACTTCCTTGGAGTCGACTCGGCTCTCAGTTTCCGAAAGTTGGTCTTCTGCCTTTTGACGTGAAGCTTGTCTTGGAGTCGACTCGAGCTGTCTGGGAGTCGACTCGAATCTCAGAGGCAGTAACTTGGTTTTCTGTCTGTCTTGGGGTCGCGGTGTCTTGGAGTCGACTCGCGTATTGCGGGAGTCGACTCGAATCTCAGAGTCCATAAAACGCTCTCTGACTTTTTCTTTGTGTACCGCTGAGAGTCGACTCTTGCTTTCTCTGGAGTCGACTTGCCACCTATCGGAGTCGACTCGCGTTCCACTGGAGTCGACTCGAATCTCAGACCCGAAAACTGTTCTCTGACTTTTCTGCCTGTGACTGCTTGGAGTCGACTCTTATTTCCTTGGAGTCGACTCGGTGAACATCGGAGTCGACTCGCGCACTTCGGGAGTCGACTCGCTGACAGGTTCTGAGTTAAAGCTTTCTGTTCTTCTGTCTGTTCTCAGTCGGAGTCGACTCGTACTTATCTGGAGTCGACTCGAGCTCGTGCCAGTGAACTTGATACGCTTGGAGTCGACTCGTGATACTCGGGAGTCGACTCGAGTCTCAGACATTGGTTCAAACAGACTCCTTAACTTATCCAAAAATTATGAACCAAGTCTTGGGACACTTAGACAGGATTTTCACTGAAACACTCAATCGAATTCATTAGTAATCAAAAGATATACTCAAATGCTTTGAGCTCATCAAAATCAAATGGGGTTTTAATCAATCACTCCACAGTGGGCCTCCTCTCCGGCGCATGGTTGAGAGACCCCTGCCGAAGGAACGGGAGGCGCGCCCTTCGCGACTTCCGCCAACTAGCCGTTTCATCTGGGATCAACAAGGAGGTTCTCCCCGGCGGAACTCCGCTCTAGGCGTTTCTTCCGGGATCACGTCTCCCCTCCTTGAAGTTCGGCCTCCCGATTGAGCTCCGCACCAGGTGCTTGATCCGGGACCGCGCCTCCATATGCTCTTCCCCCTTGTATTCCTTCTCTCCCCTAACGCTGGGGAGGACTGGAATATCCCTTGGAGGTGGCGTTCCCCTGGAGGCAGCGGGAGCTTCGTCTGCGGCGGCTCCTCGTCCTCTTCGTGGGGCGTGGATGGCGCCTCCGGTTGGAGGCAGTGTGGATTTCTCCTTCGTCCACTTCTTCTTCATCCGTGCCGGCTCTTCGTCTCTTTCGTGAGACGCCGATGGCGCCTCCGGTTGGAAGCACCCACTTCCGACGGGATTGCAACCGCTTCAGATGGAGGTTTCGGGATCCCAGATCTTCAGCTTCTCGGAGTCTCCACCTCTTCTTTACTTTCTTTACACCCTAATTCCCCTCTGGGAATTCCTTGTAATCACACGAGCACGCCGTTGTAACCAGAAATTATTGAAATGCAAAGTGTTTTACATTTTTGAACTGTCTTTCTGGCATCGTCGTTCTACTGGTAATACATCCGCAGGTTAGCGGAATTCCAGCTCCTTAGAATTTCTCGACCATCTAGGGCCTCCAACTGGTAGGAGCCAGGTCGGTTTACCCAGCGAACCTTATACGGGCCTTCCCAATTTGGCGCTAGCTTCCCACCTTCCGCAGGTCGAGATGCTTTAGCTCGCCTTAGCACCAGATCTCCGATTCTGAAAAGCTTCGGTCGGACCTTGGAGTTGTAATATCGGGCCACCCTCCGCTGATACATCGCCATCCGAACCTGCGCCATTTCCCTCGCTTCTTCCAAGAGATCCAGGTTCCCTCGGAGTTGTTCCGAATTGGCCTCGGGTCGGTGCGCGGCCACCCGAGGTGAGGGGAGTCCGAGCTCCACGGGGACAACGGCTTCCGTGCCATAGGTTAGGCTGAAAGGCGTCTCCCCGGTAGGGGTCCGATGCGTGGTCCGATACGCCCAAAGGACATTCTCGAGTTCTTCGACCCAAGCTTGCCCCGTCCGACCGATTCGCGCTTTGATTCCTTGGAGGATTGTCCGATTTGTGACCTCGGCCTCGCCGTTGGTTTGGGGATGCGACACAGATGTGAACCGATGCTCGATCCCGAACTCCTCGCAGAAGTCACGGAAATGCTTGTTGTCGAACTGTCGGCCATTATCCGAGATGAGGACCCGAGGTACCCCAAATCGGACAATGATGTTCTTCTTCACGAACTTCCGGACTTGCACCTCCGTGATAGTGGCCAGCGGCTCTGCCTCCACCCACTTGGTGAAGTAGTCGATTGCAACAATCAAAAATTTCCGCTGAGCTGAAGCGACGGAGAATGGTCCGAGGATATCCATTCCCCACTGGGCGAAGGGCCAGGGTGCAGTGATTGGTGCCAAGGGGACAGAAGGGACTCTCTGGACGTTGGCGTGGCGCTGGCAGGCGTCGCATTTCCGTACATGATCCTTTGAGTCCTCCAACAAGGTAGGCCAATAATAGCCTTGCCTCATGATCTTGTGCGCCAAGGACCTAGCCCCCAAGTGGGATCCGCAAACGCCTTCGTGGACTTCGCCGAGGACGTAGGCCGCTTCCGAGGGGCGGAGGCACTTTAAGAGGGGGGCGGTGAACGAGGTCCGATACAGCCTCCCTTCGTTGAGTACGTAGTGGGCGGACTTCATAACAAGTCGCCGAGCTTGATCTTCGTCTTCAGGGAGGATCCCTTCGGCGAGGTAGGCGACAAGCGGGTCCATCCAAGACGGCTCCGGGTCAATCGCCATCACCGCTCCAGCCTCGCCGATGCTCGGGACATCCAGGGTCTCCAGGTAGATCGCCCTCGACAAGTTGTGCGCGTCTGCGCTCACTAAGCGGGACAGCCTGTCGGCCCTGGCATTTTCACTTCTTGGGACCTGCTGGATGTCGACACTGCCGAGGTCGGGAATGAGTACTTGCACCTTCCGGACGTAATTCTGCATGGTCGGGTTCCGGGCTTCGAACTCCCCACGGACCTGCCCGACCACCAACTGGGAGTCGGTGAAGACCTTCAGGCGCCGGATGCCGAGCTCCTTGGTGAGTTTGAGTCCCGTGACTAGGGCCTCATACTCTGCCTCGTTGTTGGTCACTGGAAATCCGAACCTCAAGGCATATTCGGCTATCACTCCATCAGGGCTGGTGAGGACCAGCCCGGCCCCTCCACCTTCGGGGTTCGACGACCCATCGATGTGAAGCGTCCAAATCGGGAGGTCGAGGCTAGGTGTTTCCGGCGACCTAGGTTCCGCCTCCTGCACCGTGCACTCAGCGAGGAAATCCGCGAGCGCCTGGGCCTTGATAGCGGGTCGGGGCTGGTAGCGGATGTCGAACTCACCAAGTTCTACTGCCCACTTCACCAGCCGTCCTGCATTCTCAGGATTGCTGAGGATCTGCCGCAGCGGTTGATCGGTCAAGAGGGTGACAGAATGGGCCTGGAAATAGGGGCGAAGCCTCCTGGTCGCGGTCAGCAGCGCGAAGGCGATCTTTTCAGCCTTCGTATACCGCGTCTCGGCATCCCGTAAGACCCGGCTGATGTAGTACACAGGCTTCTGGAACTTTGCCTCTTCCCGAACCAGTACCGCACTGACTGCGGTTGGGGAGACCGCCAGATAAAGGTAGAGCATCTCCCCTTCTTGCGGCTTGGACAGCAGGGGAGGAGACGCCAAGTATTCCTTGAGCTGGTCGAATGCTGCTTGACATTCGGCCGTCCAGAGGAAGTCTTTCGGGCGTTTCAACACCTTGAAGAAAGGTTGGCAGCGTTTGGCCGACTTTGCCACAAATCGTCCGAGTGCGGCGACCCTCCCAGCGAGCTCCTAAACCTCCTTCACTTTGGTCGGAGGGGACATATCTTGGATGGCCTTGATTTTGTCAGGGTTGGCTTCGATCCCCCGCTGGTTGACAATGAAACCGAGGAACCTCCCGGCCGAAGCGCCAAAGGCGCACTTCGCTGGGTTCAGCTTCATGCGAAACTTCCGCAGGGTGGCAAAAGTCTCCTCCAGATCCGCGATGTGCTGGTCTGCATGGCGGCTCTTCACCAGCATATCGTCCACGTACACCTCCATGTTCCGGCCGATTTGCTCTTTGAAGATTTTGTTGACGAGGCGCTGGTAAGTGGCGCCAGCATTCTTCAGACCGAAGGGCATTACCTTGTAACAGTACAGCCCCCAGTCTGTTATAAAGGCAGTTTTCTCCTCGTCCTGTGGAGCCATCATTATCTGGTTGTAGCCGGAGAAGGCGTCCATGAAAGACAGCAGCTGATATCCGGAAGTCGCGTCGACCAGTTGGTCTATCCGCGGAAGCGGAAAGCTATCCTTGGGGCATGCCTTGTTCAGGTCGGTGTAGTCGACGCACATCCTCCACTTTCCGCTCACCTTCCGGACAAGTACGACATTTGCCAGCCATTCGGGGTAGCTGACCTCCCTTATGAATCCTGCCTCCAAGAGCTTGTCTACCTCCTGGTCGACCACTCGGATCCGATCCGGGGCACAGTGTCTCTTCTTCTGCTTTACTGGTCGGTGGGTTGGGTCGACGTTGAGGGCGTGAGAAATGACCTCCGGGTCGATCCCAGGTACATCGGCCGCCGACCAGGCAAATACATCGGCGTTGGCTTGGAGGAATTCCACCAACCGAGCCCGAGCTCCCGGGTCGAGATTGGTGCCGACCCGGACCGTCCGGTCAGGGCGACCTTCCTCGAGGGGAACTTCGATCACACCTTCGGCCGGCTCCCCGTGCCGCAAAGCCACCTCGTCTCTGGCGTCGAGGGACTCGACGCTTAAGGCTTCTACGGGCTTCTTCCCTTTGAGAGTTGCTAGGAAACATTGCCTTGCGGTCGGTTGGTCACCTCGGACCTCTCCAATCCCGGCCGCCGTGGGGAACCGCATGAGCAAGTGGTACGTTGAGACCACCGCGCGAAGGGCGTTCAGTCCGGGTCGTCCGAGGATAGCGTTGTAGGCCGAGGGAACACGGACGACCAAGAACCCGAGCCGCACCGTGGCTTCTGCGGGTGCAACGCCCGCAGTCACAGGCAGCTCAACGACACCTTCGGCCGAGACAGCGTCTCCAGTGAATCCCATGAGGGGGGTAGATGTTCTGTGCAACAATTGTCTGGACAAGCTCATCTTTTGGAAGGCCTCGTAAAACAAAATATCAGCTGAGCTTCCACTATCCACAAGAACACGCCTTACATCATAGTTTGCCATAGTGAGGGAGATCACCATGGCGTCGTCGTGGGGGGTCTGAACCCCCTCTACATCTTCATCACAAAAAGTGATTATATTACCGACCCTCTGCCTCTTTGCGACGGCTGCCCTTGATGCTTCAGTCGAGCCCCCCGCGTTCCTCTCGGGCCGGGGGCAGCCCCCAGTGATAGTATGGATCACGCCCGCGACGGGTCGATTCTGCTCCCGAGGCTCCGGAGGGGCCGGGTCGGCCGGACGCGAGTCTGCGGGGGGACGTCGGTCGTTTACATATCGACCAAGACGCCCTCGGCGGATGAGAGCCTCGATCTCGTCCCAAAGCTGGAAGCAGTCTTCGGTGTCGTGGCCGTGGTCTCGGTGGTACTCACAGTACGCCCGAGAGGGCCTCCTCCCAGGGATCTTCTTCATCTGTCTCGGGACCGGGAGGTCCTCCCGCCCCTTGATTTCCATGAGGATCTGGGCCCGGGGAGTCAGGAGAGGAGTGTACCGGTTGAAACGTCGGGGCGGAGAACGAGGGCGTAGGGCGCCGTGGTTCCTCACCGGCGACAGGCTTCTGCGCCGACGCTGAGGCGTCGGGCTCCTCCCCTGGCGTGCCTCTTTTCGCCTTTTCTTCCCGAGCTTTGGAGGGATCTCGGCGGCCTCCTTGCTCCGGTGGGCGGCCGCCTCCTCGGCGTCTGCATACTGGTTCGCCCGGGACAACAGCTCCGGGAAGCTCCGCGGCAGGCGTTTGTCCAGGGAGAAGGTGAGTCTGCCCTTTCGGAAGCCACGCTTCAGGGCTGAAAGAGCCACCTCCTGGCTCAGGTTCCGGACTTCCAACGTAGCCTTGTTGAAGCGGGTAAGATAATCCCGCAAGCTTTCTCCCTCGTTTTGCCGGACATCAAAGAGGGAGTCGGAGACCAGTCGCCGCCGGCTACTGACGGCGAAATGGGTGATGAAGAGGCGGGTAAACTGATTGAAGGTCTGGATCGAGTTAGCCTCCAAGCCGGCGAACCACGCCCTTGCCGGGCCACGGAGGGTCGCCGGGAAAGCCTTGCAGAGGAGAGGACCTGATGCTCCGTGGAGGAGCATAAGGGTCCTGAAACTCTCGACGTGATCCCGCGGGTCCGCCGCCCCGTCATAGGGCTCGATCGCCGGCATTTTAAACCCCGGCGGATTCGGGGTCCGCAGGATCCTCGAGGCAAGCGCCGGTTGGGAGGAGATCTCCAAGTCGGCGAAGGGATCTTTAGAGTGGCCCTTCAGGACCTGGAGTTGTCGGTGGAGATCGTCCACCCGCCAGTCCAGGGAGCGCGACCGACGGGTGGGAGACAAGGAGCCCCGAGAGGGGGACCGACTAGAGCGCGGGTTCCTTGAGGACTGGGGGGTCTGGGAACGCGCCCGGGCCCGCCTCTCGTACCCCGCGCAGCTCCGATGGGACGGTCCCGGCAGAATGGACCGTGCTCGAGAATCTTCCTCGCGCCGGCGCTCCTCCCCATGGGAGAGGAAGGAGCGCGGGTTAAGGAGGGCAGGTGAGCGCTCAGGGAGCAGCGGCTCCTGGGCCCGCTGCGGCGCCCGAGACATCACACCCTGCAGGTTCTGCACCGCCTCCGCGAGGGTGCGAACCTGCTGGGCTAACTGGTCGAACTGAGAATGTGTTGGAGACGCAGCGGCCTCCCGGCCGGAGGCGCGAGAGGCCCCGCAACCGGAGGCATTGGAAGCTCCACGACCACCTCGCCGTGCCATTACGATCGCTCTAAGATTCAGGCCCTTCCTCTAGCGCCAACTGTTGCTGGTGGTCCAAACCGATAACGATTGGCACAGCGATGTGAACGGGATTCCGTCTGAGTTGCCTTGGTTGGTGTTGATTGTGCTCCACCTTCCACCGGGAAACCTGCAAGCAAGCCTCGCACCACCACTGGGGTAGTGGGGGCCCTCCGACGATCAAGTCAGAGGAGGTTGGAGGAGAAGGAGAGATAATTGCAGGTAGTAGGAGAATGCTCTGGAAGTTCTTGCTTACCTCCCCCCTTCTCCCCCCCGCAGCATATATACCAGGCTGGGGGGTCCTTCGGGGGGGTTGGTCATCGTGTGGCACGATGGAGTCGCCACTGACATGGCCGTTACAGGGCGTCGTGGGGCAGCGCTGGGTACGGCCGTGACAGGGCGTAGTGGAGCTCCGCCTTGTACGGCTATTACAGGAGATCGTGGAGCAGCGCCGGATACGACCGTTGCAGGGACAGAGGGTCGTGGCGTGCTTCAGGGGAACAGCCTGTCGTTGTAGAGAGGTTGCCGACTCGGGATCGGATTGCTGGATCAAGGGGCAGCCGACTCGGGGTCGGGCTGCAAAGCCGAAGATATCCGACTCGGGGTCGGATTGCTGGATCAAGGGGCAGCCGACTCGGGGTCGGGCTGCGAAGCCGAAGATATCCGACTCGGGGTCGGATTGCTGGATCAAGGGGCAGCCGACTCGGAGTCGGGCTGCGAAGCCGAAGATATCCGACTCGGGGTCGGGTTACTGGATCAAGGGGCAGCCGACTCGGGGTCGGGCTGCGAAGCCGAAGATATCCGACTCGGGGTCGGGTTACTGGATCAAGGGGCAGCTGTAGTCTTCTTGGGCGCGCGTGTCGGTCACGTGGGGCATGGTGGCTGAGTTCCCCCGTAACACCTTTCTAGTGAGTTTTTAAATCATCTTAAAGAAAAGGGCATTCTCTCTGAATGGACACCTCCGTATACGCCACAATTAAATGGTGTAGCTGAACGGAGGAATCATACTTTATTAGATATGGTACGGTCCATGATGTGCTTTACTGATCTTTCTATTTCCTTCTGGGGTTTTGCCCTAGAGACTGCTGCACTAATATTAAACAGGATACCTTCTAAGTCTGTACCTAGCACTCCATATGAGATATGGAGAGGAAAGAAGCCTAATCTTAAGTATCTTAAGATATGGGGTTGTCAAGCTTATGTCAAAAGAAATTTTGGACACAAGCTAAGTGCTAGATCAGATAAATATATTTTTGTAGGTTATCCTAAAGATAGTATAGGATACATCTTCTATCATCCTACCGAACAAAAAGTTTTTGTAGGTAGGCATGCCATTTTCTTAGAAAAAGAGTTTATCTTAGAAAAGGGCAAGGATAGAAAAATAGAACTTGAAGAAGTTCAAGACCTACAAATAGAAACACAAGAAATTCTTCAACCAGATGTACCTTGATGAGGTACAACCACAACATACATCTCCTCTCCGAAGGTCAGATAGAGTGCGAAGAGCACCTGAGAGGTATGGGTTCATCATTGAGAATGATGAAGCCCACATTGTTCAGAATAATGATCCTCTGACCTATTCGGAAGCTGTCATGAGTAGTGACTCTGACAAATGGCTAGAAGCCATGAAATCTGAAATAGATTCTATGTATACCAACCAAGTATGGACTTTGGTTGATGCACCAGAGGGTGTAAACCCTATAGGTTGCAAATGGGTCTATAAGAAAAAGATTGGAGCAGATGGCCAAGTAGAAACCTACAAGGCTAGATTGGTGGCAAAAGGTTTCAGGCAAAAGCAAGGAATTGACTATGATGAAACTTTTTCGCCAGTAGCTATGCTCAAATCTATTCGGATTTTGCTTGCAATAGCTGCATACTATGATTATGAAATCTGGCAGATGGATGTCAAAACCGCCTTCCTTAATGGTTATCTTGAGGAAGAGGTTTACATGACACAGCCAGAAGGATTTGTCTCAAGTAAGAGAGCAAATCAAGTATGCAAGCTTAAGAGATCCATTTATGGATTAAAGCAAGCATCGAGGAGTTGGAACATCCGTTTTGATACAACAGTCAAAGAGTTTGGTTTTATCAAAAATGTGGATGAACCATGTGTGTACAAGAAGACTAGTGGGAGTGCCATTGTCTTCTTAATATTGTATGTAGATGACATACTGATCATTGGAAATGATATTCCATTGTTACAATCGGTCAAGACTTGGCTGTCAAAAAGCTTTTCCATGAAAGACTTGGGAGAAGCATCCTATATACTTGGTATAAAGATCTATAGGGATAGATCTAAAAGGATGCTAGGCTTGTCCCAGTCTAGGTACATAGATAATGTGCTGAAAAGATTCAGCATGGAAGAAAGTAAAAGAGGTTATTTGCCTATGAGTCATGGCATACGTCTCTCTAAGAAGATGTCTCCTAAGACATCTGAAGAGAGGAATAGAATGAATTCTATTCCCTATGCTTCGGCAGTAGGATCGATTATGTATGCTATGCTATGTACTAGGCCTGATGTTGCTTATGCCTTAGGCATAACAAGTAGATTCCAGGCTGATCCAGGAGAGGATCATTGGATAGCTGTGAAAAATATTCTTAAGTACTTGAGAAGGACTAAAGATATTTTTCTAGTTTATGGAGGATCTGAGTTGAAACTAGAAGGATTTTCTGATTCTAGTTTTCAATCAGACCCAGATGATAGCAAGTCCACTTCAGGGTATGTCTTTACCCTAAATGGTGGTGCAGTGAGCTGGAAGAGTTCCAAACAGCAAACTGTAGCTGACTCAACTACTGAGGCAGAATACATTGCTGTAAGTGAAGCCGCTAAGGAAGCTGTCTGGATGAAGAAGTTCATCTCTGAGTTAGGAGTAGTTCCCGAGATTGCTGGACCAGTCCCAGTTTATTGTGATAACACTGGAGCTGTTGCTCAAGCGAAGGAACCAAGGTCTCATCACAAATCCAAGCACATTCTAAGACGCTTCCATCTTGTTCGAGAGATTGTCGAAAGACAAGACATAGTCATTGAACGAGTAGACACAAAGAACAACTTAGCAGACCCGTTCACTAAAGCTCTACCACAACAGCAGTTCGATCGCCACCTCGATTGTATGGGGATAAAATATAAGAGCGATTGGCTTTAGTGCAAGTGGGAGATTGAAAGAGTAGATGCCCTACAAGCCAATCACAATATGTATTGCGAAGGGTTTTTCTTTTGATTTGTCCAAATCATGTACATGACATTTAAATATGAATAAAGGCGTTATGTTTTATCATATGCTGTTGATTATATTTATGATAAACTCCTTAGATTAGGGCAATGGTTTTAAGACTATGATGAGATCATACTAGTGAGACTTAAAATCCTAAAATCCTAATCTTAAATATTCCCAGTCATTGGTACATTGAGTCGGGGATCAATGATTACCGGAAAGACTGGCATGTCTTATGTATGCTCGATGCAGAGGATGATTGATCTCACAATCATTTGTGTGGAGACACTAATACAAAGATATGGGTGCTCATTAGAAGAATGAGTTCACTGAATTGACCTACAAAGAGAAATCTTATGAAGTCTTACTTACATGTCAAAAGATGATTCTCTTAGTGGGAGTTGTGCAACTGATCCTTTGACCTGAGATCACCATGGTATCTTGTGCACATGAACCTATGTTTTGGTTTACACTCATTCATGACAATAAGTTATGTACGAGGTCTTCTGGATATGGTGGATTGTGTACGAAGATTATGAGTAGATCAACAAGGAATTAATCACTTCTAGTAAGAGAAGATAGCATCCTATTTATTCTAATCATATGATAATTCAGGAAGCCTTTGATCAAAGCAGAATGAAAATTAGAAAGAGTTTCTAATGTTTCATTATTTGAATTATCATTAAAAGATTGAGAAAAATATGAATATGAAATTGAGTTTGACATATATTCATACTCATATACATATTTGGGATGCAGTTTGATTAAAGGATTGAATTGCATGGTAACTTGCCACTGAAGGGTATTTTTGGTATTTCCACCAAATTCTATATTTTCCGGGTAGACATGACACGTTGCTAGACGTCAATCTTGTCTTATAGGTTTGATCGAATTAAAGAGTTTAATTCGATCACCAATTAGAAAGGATTCTAATTGTTAAGTTCGGGTTCGCGCAGTTTGGACTTAAATCGATTAGAAGAGTTCTAATCAAGTTGGGTCAACTCGCACTCACACCTATTGCTGGCTAAGTATGGAACCCAATGGGTCACACACAAAAAAACTTATCAAGGGTCTAATTGGATTAGATCATGTTTGCAAGATAAACATCCTAGCAGGTGTTGCAAACCTTAGCTCCTGATTCGAACTGGATTCGAATCTGATTCGAATTGAATTCGAATCTGATTCTTAATTGATCTAATTTGATTAGATCATATTCTAATATGGGTTAGCCAAGAGTTGGCTCCTAATTGGCTTGGTTTGATTCTAATTGGATTAGATTTGATAAATCATTCATTTTTGACCGTTGGATCAACATTTGGATGAAGAGATGGATCAAATGGATGGCACCATGAATTGGAGCCATTGGATTTTCATCATAGGATGATGGGAGATCATGATGACGTGATGGATATCATTGGGAGGCGTGGAGATGAAAAATAGGTGAAGGAAAGAGAGAGAATACGTGAAGATTAAATGGATAAGGATGAACCATTTATTTGATCTTATCCATTCTCTCTCTTCTCTCTTCATCACGCCTAAGGGATATATGGCGCCTTCTTTCATGGCCTTTGGATCATCATCAACCCTTGATGAATGGATAAGGTTGGTTCCTATTTTTCTTGCGTGAGAAGAAGTGAAAAAAGGGAAGAGTACGGCGCATTTTCATGAAGAGGTGCTTAGGGAATCAAGCGCCACATCATAAGCGCTTGATCTTATCATAACCACTTTTGATACGCCTCTCCCTATTTTTGTGGCGCCTTCTCTCCTCTTATCACGCCCCATCTGAAGGATGTGTGGATGGGATGCATCCTTTGGTGATGCATCCCCACGCCATCTATAAATAGGAATGCTCCCGGTGTTTTCTAATCATCGGAAATCAATCCAACTCTCTCTCTCTCATATCCCTTCTTTCTTACATTAGTTTCTTTCTTTCTAACATTGCTTCTAGTGTGTCCTAAGCCAAGACAAGGTGGTCTTCCTTAGGACAAAAGGATTAGAAGTGATTTTAGAAGGCTAAAGAAAAATAGAAAGGAAGGAAAGCAAGCCATTAGAGTTCTTTAGAAGAATTCTGCATTAAGGATCAAAAGTCTTTGGAGCTAAAGTCTTGATCAAGTTTTCGTGTGGATTACCATTGGAGGGCGGACACTTGGACGCCTCGTGGAGATTGTACACTTTGGATTAGCATTTGAGGTATTCTACTAATTCTGCATTTATTTTATATTATTTGATTGTAATCATTAAGGTGATCTAGGCTTAAAAGGGTTTCATGCATAGGGACTTTATTAAGAAAATTTTTAAAATCCCTAGCTTCCGCTGCCCATTATGACATGCTAGAACCCTACAAGATAGTGGCTGCTCAAGACACATGACGGATGACAAAGAGCAATTCTTCATCCTAGAATCTAAGAAAGGAGGTGTAGTGACTTTTGGAGACAATAACCAAGAACACATCATTGGTATCGGTAAAATACAAATCACACCTTCAACCCTTGTTGATAATGTTCGGTTTGTAGATGGTCTCAAGCATAATTTACTTAGTGTTAGTCAATTATGTGATAGAGATTTTGATGTTTTGTTTAAGTCATCTTCATGCATCATAACCAATTCAATTGACAATAGCCTAGTTTTCAAAGGACTAAGACGTGGCAATGTATATGTAGTAGATCTTGATGATCTTACTAAAAACAGCCGCTGCTTAGTAGCTGATGATACTAAGCTAAATGAGGAAAGTTGGTTATGGCATCGTAAGTTAGGTCATGCAAACATGGATACACTGTCTAAATTAATTAAAAGAGATTCTGTGATTGGTTTGCCAAAGCTAAAATTTGAGAAAAATAAAATTTGTAGAGCATGTCAATTTGGCAAACAATCTAGAAGCTCTTTTAAGTCTATAAACTGTGTTTCTACTACTAGACCCCTTGAGCTACTTTACATGGATCTCTTTGGACCAACTAGGACCACAAGCCTTGGTAGAAAGAAGTATGGTCTTGTGATAATAGATGATTTTTCGAGATACACATGGGTCATATTTTTAGCTCATAAAGATGAAGCATTTTCAGCATTTAAGAAATTTCATAAGAAAGTAACTAATGTAAAAAATACTTCAGTTATAGCTATTAGAAGTGATCATGGAACGGAATTTGAAAATCATCTCTTTGAAAAATTTTGTAGTAAAAAGGGCATAACTCATAATTTTTCTGCACCTAGGACTCCACAACAAAATGGAGTAGTAGAAAGAAAGAATAGAACCTTAGAAGAGATGGCTAGGACCATGTTGTGTGAAAATGATCTCCCAAAGTGTTAGGATCTGTCACATACCGCAGAAAATTTAAAAATTTTTCAGATGCGCAGCGGAACGACATGTGCATATCCTATTCATCGCATGAATGTATTTTAAAACCTTTTGTAGATAGACCAGGATTAAATTCTTATTAAATCATTTTAAAATCATGATTAAGAAGATCAGATCTTCACCTTGTGTGGGTAGATGGTCTCCGCAAATCTGATTTACGTGGTATTTGATGAAGGTTCAGTGGAAGCCGCACACGCGTCCGGCTCTACAGGTATCCACACGAAGTAGTGAGTCGATCGAAGCCTTTGGATCTCCCCGGGGTGCTAGCTCCCTTGCAGAGAAGGCTATTGATGGCTGAAGTCCTCTCCTTTGAATCAACCTTTGATTGCCTTGAGAGGAGGAAGAAGAAGGAAAGATCTAGGAAGAGGAAACAAGGCTCTTTGCAGCCTTTTCTTTTTCTCCTACGCTGGACCCAAGGAAGAGGAAGAAGAAGGCCATGCCACCCTTTCTTTTTCTCCCTTTTCTCTTGCAGCTGAAAGGAGGAAGAAGATGGGAGGTTGTTGCCGTGAACACCCAAGAGAAAAGCATGAGAAGAGGGGCCGAACCCCTCCTCCTTTTAATTAATTATGTGATAAGGATGAGCTCCTATTTTCAAGGAGCTCATTCTTATCCAATGAACTCGACAGCAAGGAGGGGCTTACGCCCCTCCTTTTTCTTCCACGAATTTCCGAAGGGGAGGGGCGTGGGCCCCACCCTTAAGTCCAATTAAATCTGCCATTTAATCAAATTAAAGGGTGATTTAATTTGGGTTCATTTCATGAGTCCAATCCTATTCAAAATAGGATTTATATGAACCCATTTCAATTTTCTCCTTATCCTAATCTAATTAGGATTTAATTGAACCATGACTCTATTGAACTCTTCAATTCTAATCTAATTAGAAGTCATTTAATTAATTAGAATAAAATTAAAATTAATTAGAACTTGAAAATTCTAATCTAATCAGCACTTATTCAAATTTCAGCCCTAAGACAATTAGGACTTTAGAAATCCTATTCCAAGTAGGACTCTAATTTAATTTGAAATTCTAATCTAATTAGGACTTCATGAATCCCACTCCAAGTAGGACTCATGATCAAGTCTAATTAATTAAATTAAATTGCAATCCGATTGCAATTATTCCTTCTTCTAACCACTAACTCTCAGTGGGTTTTCAATTTATCTAAGTGATCATATGTGATTCTCAATCACAATTCAACAATCGGATCGGTCAATACTTCTAATGTGTGTGACCCCATAGATTTTATTCTGACTGGTAGTGAGATATATTGCAATCTCTATCACAATATCATTGAAAACTCCTTTCAATGGGTTGAAACAATTCCAACTCAACTTACCAGGGATTATCGACCATCGAGATGATCCCTATGAGTCTCACCATCCACCAGTGACACCTAGCAGTATGTAGTGGCTACCCAGCAGAATAGAATGATGAATCTCTAGGTGCAGTTATCGTATGATACAGTCCTTCTATCGTGGATCCCTACAGACCGGAGGTCATGGATAACTCGTCAAACCCCGTCGTCTGTCATATGTCTAGAT